>NW_023501086.1:0-267500 GCF_014066305.1 Letharia columbiana
CTCTCAAACGGAACTCCTGCACTGGAGGATCCACCGGCTCAGCCCAAGGAACCTGAACTGACATTCCATATCCGCCTATAGACGGCACGGTGTCAGTACCGGAGCTGTCGTCGCGGTCGTCCTCCCCGCCGTCTTCGTCTTCATGGTACAAGTGCTCGTCGCCGTGATTCTCCATATCGTCATCCTGGGCCTCGCCGTGGCTCCTATTCTCAGCACCATGGGACACTTCTGTGTTGGAACCCCGAGAAGGACTGCGTGTTCTCCCTTTGCCACTTGATGCTGAATATGCAATCTCACTATCTTCCCTGTTGTTATACTCGCTTCCGCCAGAATCATCGTCACCGTGCTCATGATCTGCGGAGGGGGAGGTGATAGCATCTCCCACGTCTTCCTCGATGGTTTCCAGTACTCTACTCCTGTCATGAAGTGGTGGCGCTTCGTCTTTACCTTTCGAATCTGAGTCGTCCACGGCATCATGGTTCAAGACGCCGTTGGCTCTGCGCCTAGAGAGAGGATCTTGCGCCGCGGAAGGATGGATGCTGTCAACGTGAGATGAAGTGCTGAGCCGGTCATGCGGCATCGGTGGGGGTACTGGCTGGACATTGGGGCGAGAATTTGATGTGGTGGCTGATGGGGTGAAGCTACCTCCTATCTCTTCTGCGGTCTTGAATCTTTTGTCTCTATGTCTGTCTTCGTCTGGTGCCATGGGTGAAGATGTGCCGAGTGCGAAGTGGTGAGGAGTTCGATTTTGAAAAGCTAGTAAATAGCAGTTTTAAGTGTTTACCAAGGAAGCTAGCTGATGGGAGATGATTATAAAAGTGGGTTTTGTGTGGAGCTAGGCAACGGCAGAGATCTGTAAACAAAGAAAGTCAGAAGGACAAAGACAGAGACCCCAGAGAAGAAGAGAAGACTCACGAAGTCCACTGCACTGCGAAGGAATAACAAGAGAACAGAAGCAAGTGTATGGGTAGCTACGCGACGCCTAGGC
Source organism: Letharia columbiana (assembly GCF_014066305.1). Classification (NCBI taxonomy): domain Eukaryota; kingdom Fungi; phylum Ascomycota; class Lecanoromycetes; order Lecanorales; family Parmeliaceae; genus Letharia; species Letharia columbiana. The sequence continues at coordinate 989 of NW_023501086.1, forward strand.
GAGGTTCCTCACGTAGAAGCTTCATTGTTGGATAGTGACGAATAGGTCATGTGCTGCTGTCAACAATGGGAAGGCAGGAAGGAGACAGCCCTTCCCCGAGCAGCTGTGGTAAGAAAGCAATCCTTTGTATCAGATTCAAAACTCTGCATGACTGTGTAATACTCTGCACGTGTGACCTTAGTGGTTTAGGGCTAGCATGCTCGGAGTTCGCAATGCTATCGAAAAATTATCTAAAACAATTGAGTATACGTAATCACACAAATCACGTGTATGATCCTTTAACAACATTAAGACTAGGCTAAGAGCATTTACGAGATAGTTGATAACCTGCCCGCCGAGGATGCGACCATCCAATTCGGTAGACCCAGGGCTCCTGCGACCAGGAGACCTCCCTACGAGTCTCCGAATATGATTTCTCCTATGATATACGCTCACTTGTATCGAATGCGAATGTTGAAAATTTCAAGAGATTGTTTAGGGGCCAAGTGATATTCAATGGTAGGTCAGGAGCGTGTTATACGAGAAGCTGCGGCGATGTGATAGATCAGAACTAAGTTGCATCTAATCTAGACCCTCCTCTCGAAACCATCGAAAGGCTCGACTTGTTGGCCATCAATTGACCTGAAGGGACTATCTACAGTGTCCAGACCCGTCAACAAAACACTCACAGGAAGACGCTGGTTTTAAAGGCTGTCGCCGGATAGGTCATGACAGGCATTTCTGGAGACACAAAAGCAGATACAGTGCCGTGGGCGTTGGCAGAGGGAAGATCGTCGGTTGATTCTGCCAGAACGGGCGATACCTGCGGGCTCTCCGAAATTGGAGTTGGTGGCAACGACCTATTCAGATCGAACGGCTTTCGTATATATAAGGAATATATTTCTGCCTTTAGATTTGAAGTGGCGATTGAAGCTCTATCCATTTCAATCTCCTTTCGCAGAGCCGAGGCAGATATCACGGTTTCATTGCAGAGTGCGCCATCAGATGACGCAAAGCTTGGCCAACTTTTCCTCGCGGATTTCGTCGAGGCGAAGATTAGGTAATTGTTAGCGTTGCGCGTCTGTACCATGACATGTGAGCTCCGGTTGATTCTCAATTCGTGGGGAACGGTCGGAAGAGCCTCCGGCATCTCGGGGATCTCATTGCCTGATCCCGAGGGAGCCTGCTCGTTCAGCAATTCCACTCTGGCTTGCGCGCTATCAGGGAGCTCCCGAATTGGCTCATCTGTGCTGTTGTGACCGATTTCCTGCGCAAAACTAACGATGGGCTCTCTCGGCTCCTGGAAGAGCGTACGGAGCTGTGTGGCTTCGCTACTAGGTCGGGTGTTCGCTTTTTGTCGCCATCTTCGGATGGCGAAGATAGCTGCAAGGGTAGCTAGTAGAAGAAACAAAGCTGTTCCAACGCTGGTCCCTATGGCGACATTGCGACGTAGGTGACTGGGTGTTTCAGTGGCTGACGGAATGGCAACTAAGTCTGCAGGAATACCATCTTCAAATCGACATTGCGAAACAGAGAAGTTGGAGCGCTCATAGTCGACGATGATGCATCTGAAGATAACCTGATTAGTAATCGAAATACAGTCGAGACGAGACTGGAGAGCACTTACGCTTCCTGTAGAAAGGTTCGACCTAGAGTAAACTGGGACTCGTTGACAGCCCTTTTTAAGGGAAAATATCGAAGGGTATCTAAATCGGCAGGATAATCCACCTCTAGGTCGAAGCTTGCATATGGCAAGGTAATCTGTAATGTATGGTCGCCAGCTATGGCATCTCCGATTGTGAAACTGAAACTGAGGTTTTTTGATAACAGACTCTGGTGGAGAGTATCATTCACCAAATACATTTCCGCTGTACTATTCCATGCTAGCCCGAGTGTCTTTTCAAATTCTTGACATGCTTCGATGGGGAGGTATATATGTGGTAGGGTTGAGTCAATAAAAGTCAAGATTGGGTTCGGTAGTAACGACTGTTGATCAAAAGTGAGATCATTCATACTCGTTGAAGATATCGACTGTAGTCCAACCACGAGATCACGCGAGATATCGGCGGCGAGGAAAAGAGGGACATTATTGGGGACAAATCGTGAACGATCGTAGCCGCCAAACGTCAAGCTTCCAAGTACATATCCTGCTGGCCGTAAGCGTTCATGTCATCCCAAAGTTCTTGATTTACTGCTGAGCAACGAAGGATGAAATGTTTAGCAAGGGCAACTTTTCACAAACGAGTGCCTTGCAAAAAGATTGTACGCCCTAAATGCCCATTTTTGAAGTTACGACTTGCAATTCTTGTAAGCCATACGGACAACGGAAGACAGATCGAAGCGGAGGCATATGAAGACACCAAGTAGGGACTCGCGGCCACTTTGGCTAGCAACAAGTGTGAGGCTGATAGTTGTAGTGGCAGCAATATTGGTCATTGATGACGGTGTGCGCAGGTTGCTGAGCTAGGAAACTGACTCACGATATTGTGCCCCCGCAGTATATGCCCACGATAGGCTTGGAATCAAGCTCTCATTGTGCATTGCCGTTAAGAAAGTCGGATGTGGCTCGCTCAAACTGCTAATATTTGTCCCTTGGTGACCCAAACCGAAGACACCCATTTGAAAGTCTTCGGTCGCAAGAGCTGAGATGACCTGTGAGTTCAGTGTGGGTCCACCGATAGAATTGTCGAGCCCCAACGCTATCATGTCGAGCCCGTATGGAGCGCTCACATCATATCCAAGGTTTAGTTCGAGTCCTAGAGAATAGTTACCTAAGACTTGCCAGGAGCTCGACTGTGTTGAATCGAATAGACCGCCGCGAGATGCATTACAGGATGAATAGGCTAAATTCCAGTCAGGTGGACATCCTTGAGGGCTTACAACCCACGTCGCCTGGCCCGCGGTCGATGGCAGGACACGGACAATCTGCTCGGGGCTCCCAAGTCGCAAGGCGAACGAGGACCAAGGGCCATCATCACCATCCCTTTCACGAGTGTCAGCATCGTTGTTGATGAGCAGGCAATGGACGGGAAGAAGGAAAGAAATATCGGAGGTACCAGTATTTCGATGGGGGCCAACTGATAGGCGCCGGCGCCATTCCTGATAACTTAAATAAGGCTGAGCCGCGATTGGGGGTTTGTGGCTTCTATTCTTTCAGGTTAAAAACTGCAACTTGTTCTTGTCTTTGAGAACATAGCGGCTCTTCTTGTCTTTTACAGTAAATCTCAAAACATCTCGCGAAAGTCAGCAGTGCTGCACCCAAAGTGGTCACGTTGCTTTCTCTTCTTATCAGCTTCCACCCCACGCAGGTCCGTCTCTGCCGCGAGCACTGCCCTTTTTAACGAGCCCCTGCACTTTCGTTCCATCTTCGATACCTCCACATGCATCTAGATGTTGGTCCTGTTCTCACATTTTCTGCACATGTGGGGCATGAAATTCTGCGGGGGCCCATCTTCAAGTTGAGAGGAACGCATAGATGCCTGCTTCGCTAGCTCCAAAGGTGGGGCGTTCGTTCAGTGCTTGCAACTATGGTTCCACAAATGATATCGTCGGAGCATGCATAGCCTCCTCGCATTGCGCTGTGCCACTTTTCGGCCTTCGGAACGGCATTAAGGTAGATTCGTACATAAATGGAAGCACTCCGGGACCATGGTGACACTGTGCACACCCTGCAATCATAGTTTCTGCATATCATTTCGAGTTCTACGTGTCTCCCACACCTTTGAAACCTCCTCCAACCGGTCTAGCATGATCCGTTGAGAAACGAGTGACCGAGAGGGGGGGTAAGGCGCCGTCAGCCTCATGCAAAGGGTGTTTCAGAGACGGAAATTGGTTGTTTCCTTTCTCGACATGCCCCTATATGCACTACCTCACCCTCTGCTAAAGTTCCACAACGCTCAGAGATTGTCCTCGCTCACTCAAGATGCGTGGCAACTGTACAGCGTGTGAACGCACAACTCCAAGATGATCAAATCTGCAGGATCTATGGCCTTCTTCCATCATGCGCATCCATATTTCTGCATGCGAGCGGTTGACAATCTATACGGGCTCTTAATACCGCATCTACTCAGTATTGCGAATCTAACGACCCTTTCTCATTTCACTAGTTTCACAAGATGTCCCAGCAATGGGGTGTTACGTGTCTTCTTTCCTCGGTGTCCGCGGAAAGGGTATATGGCCTCACCCACTCATCAAGTATTGATGTCTCGTTGAACCTGCGGTCTTGACTTCTACGCTATTTCCATCCAGCCCGACCAGACTCAGCCATGTGCTGTCGGAAGTTCTTTCTCCTGTTGCTCGCGACCATCTTCGCCTTGATATGTCCTCCTATTAACGGAGCGAGTCTTGAAAAGAGGCCATACGACATGCTCGACAATCCTGGCGCTGTTCGTCCTGGCGCTGCTTCTCCGCCGGACCTGAACAGCACTTCAGTAATGTCTAATGAGACGACAGCTGCGGCTCCAGCGGCAGCTGCTACTCCAGAAACAGCAGCTACATCAGCAAACTCAGCCTTACTTGCGACACCCGCGACATTTACAGGGCAATCACAAATTACAGCGGCACCTCCACCTCCTTCAGGATCAGCGGGCTGTGTGCCATGGGCGACATGCAATTTGTTTTATCCAGTCAGCAATGCCCCTGTTGAACCTAAAAACAATGCAGACCTAATCAATCACAGTACGTCAACGTGTATTACTGGCCCGAAGACCCCCAAAATACCGCTTGTCTTTCAAAAGGTCCACAGATCACGACCTCTTCTCCTGATGTAACAAACATGTACGACTCAAACATCTGCCCCGCTAGACATGCCAACCTACTTACTCCATACAGTCAATCTCCAAGCGTATATGTCAATTTCCCCTCGATCCGCGCTCATGATGGGTGCAGCCAAATTGGCGCAACATTCACCAACTTGATTACTTCTTTCGCTTCTGGTGCGTTGTCAACTATTGGAGGCGATTCCAAAACATACAGCTTCAACTTCGGCGATCTTCCCTGTCCACCGGCCATTATAGGATGGAATTCTTCGCAAGGTCCATACGCGCCCTTACTTGCCCCTCCCGATTTCCTTTTCCACTTAGACCCAGCGTTCTCGAAGTGTATTCATGGTGCTTCTCAGGGGATTGATCCTTACACGGCTTTGGTAACTACCAATGCAGCCTCGGGTCCTGGAAAAGCCGGCTGTCGTAGACCCTGTAATTGAGCCAAGGGGGCATTGGAGCGGGCGCACCCGGTCCCATGAGCTCCACAGAAGACGGCCCAGCCAACAGCATGAGCGGAATCTTGGCAGGCACGGGTTGCAATCTCTTGGCAGACAAACATGTCGTTGGTATAGCGCAGTAGCATAAGCAGATAGGCATTCTCATGTATGCCGCTTGGTAGATTCAGATATAATATCACGGGTTCCTTCGAGCATTGGATGTTGGCTAACGAACGTTGGTATAAACTCGCAAATTTCCATCAAACCTGCCAAGCCTTTGCGTTGAGAGTTTGCAGCCACTCTCATTGCTGTTGGTGATCACGGTCTCCTAAGAATGGTCGATTCATACGGAGCACGATTGCGTATCCTCACCACACCATCAGCGCTCGTTCACTATGTCCTCTTCTATCACAACAGCCCTCCCAAAAATCTCTGCCGGAGCGGGATGTCTGGTTTGAAGACTTTATCTCACGCCGAGTTGAGAACATATAAATATCTTATCCTTACTATGACCTTGAAATGTAGCACTTGCCTCCATTGAGCCTCAGCTGTCATACAGAGCTAGCTCGCGTAGGTCACAGAGTTACGCATAAATTTAATCAATCTACCGATACTGCCAAGACCTCAAACTGGGATGTAACAGGTTTGATTAGGCGAAGAGCGCGGAGTGGGCGGGAGGAGGACGGTGAGAATAAGCTAATGGGAGGATTGAAGAGGATGAATCCTCGGATGACACGTTTGAGATGAGGGTATATTCTTGGTGGGTGAGGTTGTCTACCATCTGTCCAGACCTGTTCTACTTTCCACCTTTCCTGTACCGAGCTCGACACTAGAATTTTGCGCAACTCGACAGTCTCAAGGTTCCAAAAACCTCCTCCACCTAAGCGGTATGAGCGTGCGGCTTTCCCTCGGTACCCTCGGGTTTACGAAAATCAACACGTCGCGGAGGTTTTCAAAGATTTGCTAATTCAATTTGCCCGAACCTCAAGCGGGACTAGCGGTTTTCCTAAAGTTTTGCGTAATTCAACGGTCGCGGGGTGCCCAAAACCTCAAGTGGGACTAGCGGCTTTCCTAAAGATTTGCGTAATTCAACGGTCGCGGGGTGCCCAAAACCTCAAGTGGGACTAGCGGTTTTCCTAAAGATTTGCGTAATTCAACGGTCGCGGGGTGCCCAAAACCTCAAACGGGACTAGCTGATGGCTTTTCCTTCCATGCCAGCAAACTCACTCGGAGCGGGCCGTTGTCCGAGTGGACGCAAGAGTCTTGGCAAAGCGGACGTTCACGACCATCCGTAAGTACTGTACAGGGGCTCCGCAAGTGCCTTTGCTTCTCAAGGAGAGCGACTAGAGCGCGAGCAGTCTTGCGGTTGAGATGCCGTCAAGGGGAGACTGCCGGATCAAAGCTACATACCAGCCCGAATCTAATCTCCTCAATTTCCGCTGGAGAGAACGGCGCAACCCGATTGCGCTACCACTGTACCGGGTACAGAACTAGATGATGTACCTAACGCCGACACAATACACCTTGCGCTAGTACGCCATCAGCGTTGTCATCATCCTGGTTCTAAAAATCCGCGATCCGATGCGTGTCCACCCCCTCAGATCGAATCAGTGTTCGCGGTTTTGGCACACTTCGAGGAAGTACGAAGGACAATCTTTCGCACCCTTATCTATTATCAATGAAGCGGTTGGATCGGAATTTTGCGGAACTCCTTTGAAAAATTGGAGATTTTGATTCGCATTTCAGAAGATCCCCAGCAGTCGAATTGGGTTCCTGCAGAAGTGCATTAACCTGCACATTGGAAAATCTCTCCCACCTTTGCGTATGTACGAATTCCCATACGCGTGAGAAGTCTCTCGTCAAGCCTTATAAAAACAGTGAGTGTGATGGGGCAATCGAGTAAAGCATAGGACTACCCTACGGGAGAAGTGAAAAGATCTGCACCTAGTCACGTGTACATTCGATAAATACATGTTACTTTATTCCGTATCGCGTTTCCCGCGCGCATAAATTACTCCGAGAGTCGCGGACACTAACCCGATTCCGAGGGGTGGTACATATAACGAAAACCGGTGTACACGCATGAGATCGCATTGTCTGTCATCGAAAAAGTCGCAGATCGGCTCTGCAGTCGTATTAGCGATCATCACTCCATCGAAGAAAAAGTCGGCAACAAACCTTGAACCCTTTCCTACCCAGCACAACCCCTCCTCGAGCATACCACGATTAATCCACCCACGCAGCCCCAATGACTCCCGATAGAGCAACAATAGTCTGGGTGCCCGGCCTCCTCTACACCCCCGCGCACTACACCCCCATCATCGCCGCCCTCGCCGCCCTCCCCGTCCCCATCCCGAGCCTCAGCATCCCCATGCCCAACTACGGCCCCGGCGCCCCCTCCGCCCTCCCCTACGACGACCTCACCCTCGTCCGCGCCACCTGCTCCGACCTCGTCGACGCCGGCAAAGACGTCATCCTCATCGGGCATTCCTACAGCGGCGTGCCCGTCTGCCAGGCCGTGCGCGGCCTCGAGCGCAGTCTGAGGCAGAAGGAGGGCAAGGCCGGCGGCATCGTCCGCGTCGTCTTCATCGCCGCCTTTCTCCTCCCCGACGGCATGAGCACGATGCAGTATTCCGGCGGCCGCCTGCCGCCGCCGTGGGTGACGGTCGATGAGGGCGGGGTCCTTTGGCGCCCCAAGCGGGACCTGTGCATGAAGTTGTTCTTTCAGGATCTGCCCCCCGCGGAGCAGGAGCGCTGGGCCGACGAGCTGGTCGTTGCGAATCGCAACAATTGCACGACGCCGGTTCGGAGGGCGTGTTGGGATGTGGACGTCGCGAAGACGTATGTGGTCACGACGAAGGATTTGGGGATGCCGCTGGAGCGGCAGCGGACGATGATGAAGGACGTGTGGGATGAGAGTTGGAGTGCGGATGAGATTGGGAGCGGTCACGCGCCGTTTTTGAGCAAGGTTGCAGAGTTGGTGGAGATTTTGGAGAGGTATGCGTAAGGAACATAGTTCTCGTATGGCGGGGGAACTTTTCTCTTGGGTGAGAAACATGTCACTTCGTGCTTTGAACCATCTCGCAAGTTCTGAGACCACTCCACCTTTGCTACATGCAATGTTTCTGTACATTCTCCCCGTCGACATCCATCTTCCTGCCGATGCCACTCCACAAGTTTCCCCGTATCATATCGTCCATCTTGTTTAGAGCTCGCACTCGCTAGGGTTTCATGACCGCTCCTGTCATCCGGCGGTCAGCGATGGCTACTCGAATCTTTGGGATTGTGAGACCGATGGCCGAGCCGATCCTGTCTCAACGGTAAGCTTTTCCGCGAGGCTGGCGGGGCTGCTCAGATACCGAATGGTTACAGGCGAAAGGATAAGATTTCGCCTGAATAACAGCGATACTCGATCGCGTACACGGCAAAACGATCTTATACCAAGTAAGACGGCATGGTCTAATTATGTTATTTCCGAAGTCAAACGACAGTGACAAAAGAAGTCGGCGAGTCATCTTATCTTCGAACACGCTCCTACAATCGGATGACGGTGATCAGAGTAAACCAAGGGGCCATCTCTTCTTCAAACCTAAATACACACCCTCAGTTCGGGTCAGTATCCACGGTTTTGGCTCAGCAACTTCAATCCGCATTGAAAAGAATTCTCAGCTATTGTGTTAGTCGGATTCGCTTTCTTTAGAAATCTCAAAATATGATAGTTCTGACATGCATCAAAGTAATGTCTTACATTTCTGTGTATGTCCGGTCAATGTAATTGAAAAAGGAAGAAGAAAAAAGAAAAAACATATAATAATCGAAGCAATGCATCATAATACTCTACTGATAAACAAAGAGACCCTCATCCACTTAAGTGTGTTTTCCAATAGATGGAATTCAGATCAGGTCACCGTTCCCTACCTCCTTCTCAGAGCGTGTACTAGTAATCTCATCCGGCCGCATAAGCGCTAAAGAGTAAGCACCAAACCTTAACTCGTGACTCAAAACCAAAATCTCGCCATTATCCGGTGCCAGGGCCAATTGCTTGCGAAATGGATCGAGTCAACGGTCGCCGGTCCTCCGAGTGCTCCACCACTCCAAATGACAACTAGCAGTATGGTAGTACGATTGCGCTGGGGTATACGGCTGTGTTTGGAGCTGTGTTGTTGTCGATAGATATTGGAGTTAACGCTGTGAGTCGGATATTGACTGGGGTTCTGGCGGATGCTTTTGGAAGGCAGAACATACTTATCCTCTCGGTGGTAGGTAGTACTATTAGTGTGTTGGCGCTTTGGTTGGGTGCGGCAGTTTATGAAACGGAGGAGTTTGTGGTGCTCTATGGGATTCTTGCTGGTGGTAAGCGTTGCCGATGGAAGAAGACCTCAGTAGGCTTACTTTCCAACCTTTGGCTAGTTCAAGCCAGGGTACATGGCTCTCTGGCCTGTGACTGTATCCGACATCTTGGGTATACAGGCGTATGCCTCTGTTAATGGCTTTGTATTCTTCGTCCGAGGTTGTGGAGCAGCATTCGGCTCACCCGTTGGAGGGCCAATTTTGGGTGAATCGAGAGGCTTGAGCACGACTGGGGAGGGATGATGTCTTACAAGTTATTTGGTATGATGGGTTTTGATTGGGTTTTTATTGGGTGTCAGGGGTTTCGATGCACTACCAAAGAAACGGTGGACGTGGAAAGCCTGAGCGGACGAGATAGTCACGACAGGGAATGGGAAAGTAAAAGAAACAGTGCACCAAAGATCAATAGAGACAGCAGTGCTCGCAAACGTTAGCTTGAAAACCACTTGAGGAGATGATCAATGGATCGAATGGAGCCGAGAGCCAGAGCACAGAGCACGAAGAGATGAGAGACAGACGACGGCAAAGTTGGCTGAGCATCTGTTCAATTGCACAATCTTCAGCAATGCACATATATTATTGTACGGCAAATTCTTATTAGGACCGGCATAGAGCGAGTTGTATTGGCGTAGCAAGGAGGAAACTGCTGTTAAGCAGAAGTGTGTACAGTGGTGGTGGGCTAAAATATGTGAAGGCTGTGGTTCCCTTACCATACGCTCATACATAGTACATTTGCGATTTCTGCGCAGTAATTGTTATCCATGAGTCCTCATGTTCTACCCAACGATGTTCAACACTTCGCGCAACGATCATGCACTGTCAGTAGTTGGCGGAGATCTTTTGGTCTTTGCCCGAAGTTATTTACGCACCTCTTTCCGGATCCGAGATCTGGCTACTTTTTTCTTCAATGGATATTGGTATGACGGCTTCGGACCCGCACTCATGTTCGTAAAGTGGCATTTCAGAGAACCATCAGGCTCATCTTGTTATTCATGGAGCATGCTAATCCCAACGTTCATCAGTCAGGAACATGGGGGCGTGTTAAAGGTATGTCAAGTGTGGCAATTGGTCATAGGGCCATGCTTTGTGTCATAGATTATCCAGCCCACACACACACCTACTCCATAGTATAGTCAATCAGCAGTTACACCTTTCAACAGACCTGATATAGTTGGGGATTGGAGGGATAATGAGCGCTTTCATGATGTTAACACTCTGTAATGGAAAGCTCTAGACATTGAGCTCTTTATCTTCTGCGAGTTGGTTGGACGCCTCGATGGCAATGCAGACGTCGCCAGCGCCTGGACGGGTGACGAGTCCATCAGAAACGTGATCGGCGAGCCCGGGTAGGCTATCGAGGTTGAGGATGTAGCGAAGGCTGCAATGCAATGCATGCTGGCACATGGTGACGGATCCATAGATGAAACCTCGGAACTCGAAGAATATAACCCGCTGTTGGTAGAGCAGATTGGGTTGGTTCCACAAAATGGAGGGATTCCTAGAGTCTGGGACTGGGAGACCAATGGATCCATGACTCGTAAAGTACCTATAGGCTTACAAGACACTAGCCTTCTCGGCTCCAAGGTACTCCGTCAAGGTAATATTGACTCGAATGCTTTCAGTAATACGGTTCGGCTGGCACCCACTTATGATTTCAGCGTGATTTACTCCCCCTTAGACACACATTACACAAGGTATCGATAAAAAATACACTTTTCATACGTAATTTAGTGCTGCTCTCGATCTAGACTCAGCAGAAGCACTGCTTTGATCACCTTGTCGCCAACGGCATCAAGCACGACATTTGCTCACCTTTCCAAAGAGATCATCATAGGCTTCCGGTGCCGCTACTAGTGGTGACTATGGAGAGCACGAAAGCTCCCCCTCTCCAGTTCACTGGAGACTTGCTTCCACACCTCGTTGACAAGCGCGCCGCATTGACACCTGATACTATCTATTCAGAGTATCCAGTCTCGACGTTGACTTATGATGAGGGCTACCGCAAAATCACATACAAAGACTTCGCGAATGCTATCAACGCCGCAGCCGTATGGCTGGTCGATACCCTCGGTCCTGGCAAGGACTTCGAAACTCTCGCATACATAGGACCCAATGATATAAGATATCCTGCCCTCATCCTCGGGGCTGTCAGGGCTGGGTATAAGGTGTGACTGACCATTACTCACGAACTCATTCAAGCTGGCGGTGCTGACCCAACAGTTGTTTCTCACATCACCCCGCAACAGCTTAGCCGCTCAATTCGCTCTCTTCGGCACACTGAAGTGCAAAACCCTGCTCTCACCGGACCCGCGACCGCCAGCTGTTACTGCTATTAGTGACCATCAGGACTTTCACATCGTTGAAGTTCCTAGCGTCTCGCACCTCCTCAATATCCAGCACCAACACTTCGCATTTGACAAGGCTTGGCCAGAAGCTCAATCGGAGCCTTTGTTTGTTGTACACACATCTGGCTCCACTGGCATGCCTAAACCTCTAGTCTTCACTCATGCCTCGGCAGCTGCTAATACTAAGATGATGTCACTGGATCCGCCAGTTGACTACGAAAGCCAAGACCGGGTGTATCAGGGCAAGAGAGTCTTCATTGCTTTCCCACCTTTCCACGTAAGTCCACGAACATTAGCGAGAGCCTTGTGGGTCTTGGCTAAGGTTAATATTCAAGGGAGCATACCTTGCCAGTCATCTCTTCAACTCCGTCACCTTTGGGACAGTGATGATAGCTCCTACATCGGGCGCTATTCTTTCAGGTGAAGGGCTTGTCGAAAGTTTGAAAAAAACACCTGCAGACGTCGCCTTTCTCGTTCCCTCGATCGTCCAAGACCTAGCTCAGAATCCCGAACTTCTCGACTACTGCTCAAGACATCTAAGAGCAATCATCTACTGCGGAGGCGACCTTCCACAGATCATTGGCGATGTCGTAGCTTCAAGAATCTGGCTATTGAACCAATTTGGGGCGTCGGAGCTGGGTTTGACGCCTGCTATCATATCCTTGACTGATAGAGGGTCGGAGGACTGGAAGTATACTCAGTTCCATCCACAACTCGGTCTGGAGTTCCGTCCAGTTTCAGATGAGATCTATGAGCTATATGCGGTCCGTAACCCGGAAAAGATAGACAAGCAGCCAACTTTTACTATCTTCCCTAACGCGCAAGAGTACACCAGCCGCGATCTTTTCGTTCGTCATCCATCAAGATCAGAGCTTTGGAAGTGGCAGTCAAGGGCTGACGATATTATCGTCTTTCTGAATGGCGAAAAAACGAACCCGATCTCGATGGAGCAGCATATCGTATCACGTAATTCGGACATCTCCGCAGCGTTAGTTGTCGGTGCACGACGTTTACAGGCGTCTTTGCTAATTGAACCAATCGCTACTACCAAATCACTGGAACCAGCTGAGCGCGCTGCTTTCATCGAGAAAATCTGGCCTACCGTTGAGGAGTCCAACAAGGATGCTCCATCTCATGCTCGCCTTATGAAGTCCCATGTCTTGTTTACGCAGCCGCAAAAACCAATGTTGCGCGCCAAGAAGGGCACAGTCCAAAGATCTGGAACGCTTGTATTGTATGCGAGCGAGATTGACGCCCTTTACAGAGATGCAGACATGATGTCTACCAACTCGGAAGGCGAAATTGAAGACCCAAGAGGGACCCTGAATGAAGTGACCGTATCGAAGTGCGTCAGACAGAGTGTCCTATCGACCGTGGAGTGGCCCAGCCTTGATGAAGCAGCAAATTTCTTCGCACTTGGTATGGACTCATTACAGGCCCTGGTTTTGGTTCGTAAGTTGAGGCAAAGCCTGGCCATGCGCATTATTGCACTCAGTACTGTATATACCAATCCTTCAGTCCTGACCCTCACGGCTGCAATCTTGCACCTCTTGGATCAACACCAGACCTCAGAGGCCTCCCAAGAACAGGCGCGAACAAAGAAGCGCAATGATATGATTCAGGAATACAAGACACTGATCGACAAACGATTGCTGCCTAAATTCGATGTCAAATCCAACGTCCCTCCGAATCAAGAACAGGAGACTGTAATTCTCACAGGCTCCACAGGGACCTTGGGTTCGTACATTCTGGATGCACTACTACAAATTCCGACCGTTGCGCACATATACTGCTTGAATAGAGCGGAGGATGGCTTGTCAGTACAGATGAAAAAGAACCGGCTTCTTGGGCTGCAGCATCCTCCGAGTAATGAACGAATTTCTTTCTTGACGGTAGATCTAAGCCAAAAGAATTTCAACCTGACAAAAGCACAATACGACGAAATAGAATCGACAGCCACGCTCGTGATCCATAATGCGTGGACGGTGAACTTCAACCTTTCTCTTTCCTTTTTCAACCTTCAGCTTGACAATCTCGTTAGTCTCCTTGCTTTTGCCAACACCTCTGCAAGATCGGCACGATTTTTCTACATATCATCAATCAGTTCAGTGATATCATATCGCTCAACGTCTGGAAAAGCTCTGGAGAAGCCTATCACAGCAGACACTGCACCCGGTCCGAATGGGTACTCAGAGAGCAAGTATGTCGCTGAGCAGATTATCGACTACGCAGCGCAAACGGTATCCTCTGGCCCCTCGATCGCTTTCAGCCGTGTGGGGCAGATAGCTGGAGCTGCAAACCACTCTGGCATGTGGAACAAGGATGAATGGTTTCCAAGCATGATTACCAGCTCCGTCCAAATAGGTGGCCTCCCGGACTCACTTGGCTCAACCTTCGATCGGATCGACTGGATACCAATCGATTTACTCGCGGGTATTCTCGTAGAATTGGCACTAGTAAGAGGCCAGTCAGCGGCAAGTTGCACTGCGCCTGCACACCATACGGACGTCTATCATCCTCTAAATCCACACACGACTACTTGGACAGAGCTCCGAACCACCATCCTTCACGAGCTCGGCTCTCAGACGAAGAAACCGATGGAAATCGTACCGTTGCGTACGTGGATCGCTGAAGTGCGCAAGGCAGCGGAGTCCACAGTCGACCGCAGCGAGCACGCTGACGACGTGAGCCTCGAGGCCGCGCTACGGAGTAACCCTGCAACCAAACTCCTGGACTTCTTCGAACACCTCGTCGCGTCGGAGAGAGTCCCGACCAATCGGTTGGACTTCTCAGAGACTTTGAAGCTGAGCAAAGCGATGCGAGGACTGGAGCCGATCAAGGATGAATGGGTGCGGAAATGGATTCGTGAGTGGTTTGCGCCTGCGACGGACGGTGGCAGGGCATAAGCTAGAACACCACCAACCCGTGTGATCTCTCCCAGTTTTACCGCTCTTCGGTTGACGTACAGAAGCGTCTTGACGATAGCGCTAATATAGGTCTTTGGAGAATTTCCTTTATCCTCCCTCCCCGTGTTTCTGGTGGAATGCGCACTTTCGTACCTTCTCTCCATGCAATGGATTGCGATTATCAAAACTTCATGAGCGAGCGGCCTCAATTCACACGATTCCGAGCTTTTCGTATGTTGTCAGGACCTCGATTTGGGACAGCCCAGAGGCGCTAAAGGCATTGGTTTGTAAAGGAGGGTTGAGAGAATGGCGAGACATGCCTTGCTTGTTACAGCATCCGTCTGCTGTTTCAAATCTAGGGGCAAGGGCGCCGTGGTCGGATCTGAGCCGAGGCTTTCAATTTTTCAAGCCGGTGACTTGGGCGGCAGGGGATGCTCGAAGATGACACTCATCAATGGGGTTTTTGATTAAAGCGGAAAAACACAAAAAAAAAAAACCTTTTTAAAAAAAAAAAAAAAAAAATTTTTTTTTCAGTCATCAAGTTATGGGGCTTTTATTGATTGTAATCTCGTCACACCAGCATAATGCGCCTCGACGTCGTGTTGAGGGTGGGGAAGTAATTAGTTTTTGGGACCAATTAGGTCGGGTTAGGCGTCCCCAAGGTCGACCCAATCAGACTGAACCCAAAATTTAAGGTATGTTCTGAAAACGAGGGACGTGCTGGTGCCGGGAATTTGATTATTGGTTATCCGTTGGGGTTCTGTGAGGTGTGAGGTAGAGAGAGTAGGCTGAATGAAGTGGGTTGTGTGGACCATCTTGAGGCTTTTGGATTATGTTGTTGTAGTTCGCACAGGCTTGCTGGAGGTTGTAACGCTGACGTGTGTGGGGGGGGCTGTTTGGGAAGGTGGGTTGCAAGGTCAATGCAACAGCTGAAAAGCATAGCAAAGGAGAAAATCTTCCATGCTAGCATTCTGTGAAAGCAGATCCCTTTGATGATACTGACCTTCGTGAATCCCAAGACTCAGAATTGCAAAAACACGGTACCGTAAGGCAGGGGAATATTGTGGCGCGACTTTGAATATCTTCAGTGCTTGATAAATGTAGCTTTTCTGGCTTGTTTTTGGCGGTTTAGGTGGGCTTGGGTTGATGTGTTCGCGTGAGCTTCCCTGTATTCCTGTTACGCAGCCGATAGCGGGATCGCTGGACCGGAGGAAGAAATCAGTACGTATCACGTGACTGTCTCG
Organism: Letharia columbiana; assembly: GCF_014066305.1. Taxonomy (NCBI): domain Eukaryota; kingdom Fungi; phylum Ascomycota; class Lecanoromycetes; order Lecanorales; family Parmeliaceae; genus Letharia; species Letharia columbiana. The sequence goes on from NW_023501086.1 coordinate 17,013, forward strand.
ATTTTCCGAGCTGGTCGCTTTTGGGGGGGGTCCGGTCTGGCTTGGCAGAATGAGAGGTTGGGTGTGTTGGGATCATCGGGCCTTGATCACATCATCAAATACCCTCTGAAAGCTGATCCTGTTGCACAAAACATTTAGGTCCCTTGTCGGGCCATAATCCAGTGAACGCTTCAATGACCAGAACTCTCTCCAGTTGGCACCATGGCTGCGGCACCAGCTCAGCTCCTGCCACGAAGGCAACGAGATGCTCCATGGCTGAGAGACTCAAATGCTGAAACCACCATGGACGTCTCCGCAGACCACACCGTCGACCGAGATACACCCTCATTCTCATCCTTTTCCAGTCATGCCCGCTCTGGAGCAGCAACAGCCCGCACCTACTACGACTCCCACGACGCGGACACCTTCTACCGCACCATCTGGGGCAGCTCCACCATCAAAATCGGCCTCTACGACTCCCCCAACGATCCCATCCACGCGGTGTTCACCCGCACAATCGAACGCATGGCTGCCCTCCTTGCGCCCATAACCAGCGCAACGCGCATACTCGACCTGGGCTCCGGCTACGGCGGCGCCGCGCGCTACCTTGCCCGGACGTACGGGTGCAAGGTGTGCTGGTGAACGTTAGTGGGGTGGAGAATGAGCGGAGTAGGAAAATGGTAGAGGAGGAGGGGTTGGGGCGGTTGGTCGGTGTGCGTGAGGGGTGTTTTGAGGATTTGGGGATGGTGCCTGAGGGGGGTTTGATGTCGTGTGGAGCCAGGATGCGTTTCTGCACTCTGGGGATAGGGAAGCTGTGGTGAGAGAGGTTGATCGGGTATTGGTGAAGGATGGAGGGTTGGTCGTGTTTACGGATCTGATGGTCGCTGTAGGTGTAGATCAGAGAGAGATAGGTTCGATATTGAAACGCCTGAAGTTTCAGAGTCTGGGCGATGTGGAGTCTTATAGGCGGTGGTTTGAGGAGGCTGGGTTTGTGGATGTAGGGTTTGTCGATTTGACTCGGGATATGGAGGTGCATTATGTGAGGGTTTTGAGGGAGATGGAGAGCAGGGAAAGGGAGTTGAAGGGCCAGATTTCGGATGAGTATACAGGGAATATGGAGGTTGGGTTGAGGAACTGGGTCGAGGGTGCTAGGAGTGGGAGGCTTTGTTGGGGTATACTGCAATTCCGCCGATGAACAGGTCTTGTGACTTGTGTTCTCCTGTGGATATCTCGCCATCCTTCATGAAGGCGTGAAGTGGCGATATTACCCATCATAAAGCCTTGTCCGGACGTTTTGCCCCGGTCCCTGAGGCCTTGTCCTTACGGACTAATATATGAACGAGATGTGCCTTTTCTGCCGACGGGAAGAGATTCCTAGTAGCATATCACGGGCTTACAGAAGCAGATGTGGTATGCATGCTGCCGGGGGTGTTGCATCGTATGGTGTGTTGTATGAGAGTTTTGCATCGACATGTCCTGCGGGAGGAGAGTCTGGATGTCGGGCAGAGATCGAGGTATAGGATTTTGAGATAAAGTATATAGCAGTCGATGTCACATTGAGACTTGTCAGCAAGTAGCTCGGACAGGCAAACATCACTCTTGGGGGCTTTCCCTGGGCGATTGATTCAATGGCAGCGACAAGGCTTCAAAGAACATAATGATATTTTGAACTACCAACCAACGCCTGCCAAACCATCGCTTCCCATATCAGATGATAAGCCCTGACTGTTCCTGTACCATATCAACTTTCGATTCCTTGGCCATCAAGGCGGTCCGACCATGTCACAGCGTCCTCGATTCCTCATGGCTCTCCACTCAAGCCGCAGCCACCTGCTCCACCTCGACCTTCGGCATCGCAGCCGCGGTGCCTCCAAGGTCGGTGCTCTTGGCCTTGGGGTTCTTGGTGTAGTAATTTGAGATGGCCGATTTGATTGCGTCTTCAGCCAGCATAGAGCAGTGCACTGTATCCCCAAGTCAGCCTTATCATTCTTGAGACTTCCAATTGTCTTTCCGATGACAACCGGTGAACGTACGCTTCACAGGCGGCAAACACAACTCCCTAGCGATTTCCGTATTCCTGACCTTCCCGGCATCCTCCAACGTCATTCCCCTCACCAGTTCCGTAAGGTAACTAGAACTCGCAATCGCTGATCCACACCCGAATGTCTTGAACTTTACGTCGGATATGGTATTGGTGGTGGGATCGACTTGAATCTGGAGCTTCATCACGTCCCCGCAGGCTGGTGCGCCAACAAGGCCTGTACCCACGTCCTGGGCATTCTTGTCCATTTTCCCGACATTGCGGGGCGCGGAGTAGTGGTCTAGGAGTAAGTGGATGTTAGCTGAGTGTGTGGATATTGTGGTGGTAGAGGCGGGGTAGGAGAATGGTTGTAGGTTTCTGGGGCGGCGCAGGTGGTGCATAAGCGGCAGAGCAGATGAAAGAAGGGTGGCTTATCTTTCTCATGGTAGCTTCGTTTCGCTGTTATTGATGCTGGTGCAGCGATGCGTGCTTGTGAATTGATGGCTGGTCGAATGGATGATGAGAGCGCTCTGCTGGCGCGAGGCGCGGTTGCAATGACTCTTTTGAGCATTGCGACTGTAGGTGTGAGGATGCAGCGAATGTGGACTGAATCAGGATTGAGGATTGAGAATCGTGGTACGTAGTATGGTGGTTGATGAAGCTCAAGTAGAGCGATGAACTCATAATTTGAAGGAAGATCCGTGATTTTGCCACTAATTAAATGTCACGTGATTGAAGGATTGGAGAGCCAACCAGGATATTCATATGGGAGAGTCATTTCCATAGCATTCTTCGCAAACATCTTCTGCATTCGTCTTCTTGTCTAATCTATGCAACTGCGAGCATAGATCGCAATACGCCAATGCTATGCATTTCGCTCGAAACATCGCTCATGCACGCTCATAAAGACATTATCCGCCATTTTCATTAACCCTCGAGATGATTGTGTAAACATCGGCAGTGACTGAGGGGAGCTTCGAGCGCTCACAGATCAGCCATCATATCCTCATCATGCTCATAAGCATCACCGCTATGCGCCATCCAGGGGCCCTCGTCCATGCCACCCTCTAGATCGTTCAGGCGTGTCTTTTTCGCTTTCTTGGCCTCCGCAATGTAGTCTTTGTTGAGACTCAGCTTTCGGTCAGCTTCACGAATGTGCTCCATGAGTGACTTGATCTTTCGGGTTTGTTTCTCCAGGTGTTGGTGCTGCTGCTCTTCTGTACGAGACAGTGGCCCGCTTGCAGAATCCGAAAATCGTAAGATCCAGGAAGCTGGATCATTCGATGGTTGAGTTATGGTAGCGTTCAAAACGCCAGTAGAAATGAGGTGGATCACGTAGTCTCCAGTGCCAGCATAATCGTTGGGATCGGGTGACGTGCGACGTGCGATGTCAGCTACCGTCAATGCGGCAAAGGTCTTTCCAAGCTGTACAACGGAAAATTGGCGGAAGGCATCGATCACTTGTACTATGAGGCCACGGTTGAAGTCCTGGTGATTGTCAGTGAGCAGTCGAGAAAGGAGCTCAGTGCTCGCGTGGGGTACAAGATGACTGACTGGAGCCCACCACGCTTCACCAGCAGTAGCTTCAGCGATGAGTCTCTGGTCAGACTCCTCGTTGAGGATACCATCTTTGAAAACCTCGGCCAGTCCATCATAAGCCTTGCAAATTGCGTGATACTGCTTTGTAGCCTGTTGACTTAATGTTTTCGGCAAGTCCAATGGCTGCGGATGAAACTATCAGAAAGAGCTTTGGTAATGCTTTTCAGGTACAATGTATCACTTACATGTCCTTTGTAAAGTAGGCTGACGAGCACCCATTTCTTGTAGGCATCCACTTGGATCTTGCTGACATTACTGACCACAGGCGACATAATGACGATTTCGAGGAAAAGAAGTGCTCGCTTCCATTTCTTCAAGCCCATGAATATCAGGGCACCGTAAAGGAAGTAGAGTAGGTGATGTCGGTACTCCAACTTAGCTGATAAGCCCGAGTCTGGTGTGATGAAGGTCGAACTGGAGTCGTGATGTGAAGAGAGGTGAGGAAACATGCTGTTCTCAGCTAGTTTGTTTGTGGTAGGTGGGAAGTGGAAGATGTTGTGGTCTAGTACGGGCAACGCTGCGGTGTAAGCACGTGCTTCGAGGCATAAGCGGGCAAAGGTGGTATGTGACGATGTGAAGGTGGAGCTTGACTCGTCCACGCGCAGTATGGCGGACCTAATAGGAGGGATAGCTGCCCAAGGCTTGAAAATGTCATTAGGCGCATATTCAGTTATGTTTGGCAGACTGAGAGCTTACTTGTGACACTCGCTCCGCTTTTATTGCCGTAACATCTATGAGCCGCCGAAGCTCAGTGCCTGCGTATCTTATTTGACGCTCATCAAAGCGTTCCATGAAGTCCAACATCTTCTGCCATAGTGCTGATCCTGGATGGAATGTATCTGATATTGAGCCCGACTTCTGCTTGCCAGCGGAGCCACCGATGTGAGCGAGTAATGTGTAGAGATAGGGGAGCGTGTTTTTCGAGGGATCGATGATCTGTGCACCAGTATGATGTCAGTCAGAACTCCAGGCAAGCTCTCATCCCCGACGATGTTATACGTACATCTAGAAGATCGCCGCCTCCAGGGACTCCCGAGATGAGCTTGCTTGCAGGTATTGTGTTGATGTGCTGAACCAAGTTCTTGATGTGTTTGTCGTATTCTGAATCTGATATTGGTTTGGCAGGTTCTGGATGAGGAGGGAAGGAGAGAAGCTGAGGGAGGAGTGCGTCCATGTTGAGTAGTAGTTGCCTTTGTGCCCTGGATCTTTAAAGTCTTGCGGGGACAAATTGTTTGGGCAATGCTGAAGCACCATTAGGAACTACCTAAGGGATGATGTGCCAAGTTATTCTTCTGATGAGTAGTAAGATGAAGATCACCCAAAGCGCGAAGAAAAAGCGGGAGTAAGCGAGACTTAGGTCACTTTGATCTAGGGCATAGAGGAATAACCCTGTCGACAGTTGAATAATGGATCCAAGCAGCCAAACCACTACCAAGTCGTGCGAACCAGGATTGCTGTCTGGTCCCATTTTGTTGTTGTGAAGTTGTGAAGTTGTGAAGTTGTGTTTTCAATTGTGAAGGGCCTCACAAGGACATTCTTTTGTACTAGGCAACGGTGCTAGCGAGGATTGTTACTTGCAAAAGGACCCTAGTAGTCGACTGCTCTAGTTCAACAGTACACCCAGTGTTTCTCCAATTCTCTAAGGCAGACTCTCTTTCCTTGCACGCTGCATTTGTTGTATGTCTTTCAGTGATCGGTGTTTCTCTAGTATTCTAGGCTGGTGTCCTCCGTGAAAATGTCGTTGACAGACTCATCTCCGCTGGAAGTCGCTAAAGCAGCCTCAATCTCTTCTCGAAACCTAGCCATACTATCAACCGAAGCTCGGAATGATGCCTTGACAGCTATACATGGGGCTTTGCAAGAGACAAAAGATATAATTCTAGCAGCCAACGCAAAGGACCTGGAGCTGGCAACGAAGGCAGCCGAAGAAGGGGAACTGAGTCAGAGCGTGCTGAAGAGGCTGGACCTGGGGAGGAAAGGCAAATGGGAAGACATGCTGCAGGGCATACTGGACGTTCGAGACCTTGAAGATCCTGGTGAGGGGTTTCTATGAAGTGCGATATACGGAGGCTGATGGATCGTACGGAGGGTCTTACAGAACCATGCACCACAATAGACGGCGGAGAAGATTCTCTGATTCTGTGACGCATGTGTTCTGTGAGATGTGTACGACACAGTCAATAAGATCACTCTAAGAACAAGATTGGATGACGGCCTTGAGTTGCAAAGATTTACATGCCCGATTGGAGTTCTGTTGATCATTTTTGAGGCACGTCCGGAAGTCATCGCCAATATAGCTTCTCTAGCTATCAAATCTGGAAACGCAGCTGTTCTCAAAGGTACTTACATACATGAAAGCACCTGGTACCAGCACTGACAACTCAGGCGGCAAGGAAACCACTCTCTCCTTCCGCGCCATCTCTACGACCATCTCCAACGCCTTGACCAACACCCTAGTCCCTAACGCCTCGATCCAACTCGTCACTGCTCGAGACGTTATAGCTTCCCTTCTTGACCTCGACAAGCATATCGATCTGGTCATACCGCGTGGTTCCAACGAGCTGGTCCGGTACATCAAGGACAACACCCGCATTCCCGTCCTTGGTCATGCGGATGGCATTTGCAGTACTTACATTCACAAGGATGCGGACCCGGAGATGGCAGTTAAGATTCTAGTTGATGCTAAGCTGGGCTATCCAGCAGCTTGTAACGCAGTCGAGACACTACTTGTCGACGAGGCCGCCCTATCCACCATTCTCCCGGCCGTAGCATCAGCTCTTCTCGAAAAAGGCGTCTCTCTTCGCTGCGATGCCGAATCCAAAAGCGCACTCGCAGCTTCTCTCCCGAAGAACGAATCAACAATCCTTCAAGACGCTACGGAAGAAGACTACACAACCGAGTTCCTCGCTCCAATCCTCGCCATCAAAACCATCCCCACGCCCCCAGACGCTTCCGCCAGCACCTCCTGCAGTCTCGCAATCGCCCACATCAACGCCCACTCCTCAAAGCACACCGACGCCATTCTGACCTCTTCCCCAGAGATAGCAAATCAGTTCCAATCCGGCGTGGATTCGGCCTGCGTTTTCTGGAATACGAGCACGAGGATGGCGGATGGTATGAGATTTGGTTTCGGCACCGAGGTGGGCATTAGCACGAATAAAATCCACGCGAGGGGACCGGTGGGGCTGGAGGGTTTGATGATTTATAAGTATCGCATCAATGGGTGTGGGCAGGTTGCGGGTGATTATGGGGAGGGGGGAAAGAGGTGGAGGCATGAGCGGTTGCCGTTGGATGGGTGAAGGAATCAGCATCAAAGTGTTTTACGAATTAGGAGTTCCGGCTCCGGAAAAGTGCTAAACGAAATATTGAAATCGTCCTTTTCAGCTTCCGTAGCCCTTGTCTCACAGCTCAACGTTGCGATTTGGAACATAGAGGGTTGGAATTTGTCCATTGCTAGCTGGGAAGCCATGACCTTTTGCGATTGCACTGACTGCTCCACTCGACCTTCCATCCCCAGCGAGGCCCGTAGCAAGCTGTCCACTCGTCCACCCATCCATTTGCAATCGAGCCTAGAGCACAGATAGCTGTCAGATAGTAGCCACCATCTAGACCTTGAAACCCCTGGATCGTCTCCTTCCACGAGCACGCTCGAACTTCCTGCCCTTGCTCTCAACGTAGGGTTTCTGCATTGTTGCACAAGTCAGCCAACACGTTCTCAAGTCTCTGAGCGATTCCAAAGCCATCCGTAGGCCAGAGCAAAACTCACCTTCCCTTTGTGCGGCCCAAACCCAAAATGCTTCACCGCCTCCCGCGCATTCTTCGGTCCCCGCAACAGCAACGTGTTACTCCCCGTCGGCGCCCTGAGCGCCAACTGATCCATCGTCAAGCACTCCCCACCCGCCTTCTCGATCCTTGCTCTCGCGGTAGCCGTAAAGTGGAGGGCCGCAATGGTAAGTTTCTCGGGCACTTTCAGCAGGCGGGTGTCGTCAGTGATGGTACCGATGACGACGATGGTTTTCTCCGTTGGGGCGAGTTTCTCGCGGGTGCCGCGGGAGGCGAGCATGCAGAGCCGGCTGAGGGAGAGTGGGGGACGGTTGGTGCGGGACATGAAGAGGCGGCGGAGAACGACTTTGTTGAAATTTGAGTCGGTTTTGCCTGAATTGTTAGTGTCAGAAAAAGTGCATGAGGTTGTTGCATCTAGGGTATAGAAGTGAATGGGATGGAAGTATGGTAGGATAGGACGTACGAGCTAGGAAGCGGTAGAGTTTGACAAGCAGCTTAAGGTAGACATTGTCGCTCTTTGGCGCTTTGCGATGCGTGCTGCGCACATGATGCCTGTCGAGGTCAATACCTGTAGGATTGCAACTTGGTCAGCTTTCTTGTCTCCCATTTCAGTTGCAGGCCTAGAGATGGGCATCGTTGAAGCTCCCTTGGTTGCGTCCGAGATCAGGAGAGCATAAGCACTTGAAGCTGAAACGTTGAACAGAACTGATGGTATCGGAATGAGGGACTCACCCATCTTTGCAGTTGTTGATTGTGGATGGTTGTTGTCAATGCTGAAGATGAGCTCGAAGTGCGGATTTGTTACGCTTTCTGCTAGCGCGATATCTTTGCGTGGGCTCGCTTATTTGGCCCGCGGTAGGGCTGAATGTTCAGTGGTGATATGGAAAACACTTGATTTGCGATGCACGGCAGTCTAACGTTGATATCAGAGCGGCTACTTACTATTCATCTTGGTTATAGTTCAAATCTTCAATTCTGTGTTGTCTTTTCAAGGTTTTGCTGAAGAGCCCTATTTTACATGTATACCGGACCTATCTACTCTAGCATTACCTCTCCAAATGCAGGGGCCCTCATGAACAAAAGGCTTCCTGATCGTTTTAGACCAACACAACAAGCATGCTCCCAATGCCGCTTGATATCAATCCCAGATGCTGCCAGCCATGCTCGATAAAGTGCGCGAGATATTCGCAAAAAAATCAGATCCTGAGTATCTTTATTGGGTATCTTCCCTCCGTAACGTGCATGATCGTATATCGATGACGTTCGCTATATTGGTGTAGCTGTAAATCCTTTAAGCATCGTCGTCTTCTCCCATGCGAACAAAGAAATCTCTAGTCACTTCAAAGCTCAAGAAGCTGCTGGCCATGCTTGGGGCGACCTTGAGCAGGTTTGGTACGATGCCCTTGTAGAAACCACGGAAGCCTTCTTGAGAAGCGATAATTCTAATGGCGTCGAAGATCCCTTTGTATTTGTAGCCCATGCTCTTCATCTTGTTGATTTGAAACCTGCGGCGGAGAACATCACTGCCAAGGTCAGTCATCATCTTAAGGAGCGCGAAGAGAATGTCATACAGAGGGTACGTGCAAGTCTGAGCGATGGCTCCTGAAACGGCGCCTGCAAGGAGCTTTCGCCAATTTGATGGATTCTTGTCACCTTCAGGTGTCAAGTACTGCCTCAACCACTCGTAGGTCATGAAGTTCAGTCCGACCTAGATACGTCAGCCGAAGATACAATGAATTGTAACGGGGCGTAACCCACATATGGTGCAACACCAGCTACGGTCGGAATGTAGCCACCATATAAGGCCAGAATGCCCCCTTCGGTCTTATATACGTTGACCATTATCTTCCACATCCCAGGCATATTCTTCTTTTCGGCCTCTGAGAGCCCACTGAAATCTGCGGTCTGCACAGAAAGCCGAGTTCTCACGAGATCGAGCGGGTAGGTGAAGGTCACGGAGGTTATCCCTGCGAGCCCTCCGCACAAGAGGTTCTTCCACGGCGCTGTAGGGACACCTTGCTGAATTCCCGCGAACTGTTTCGCACATTGATTAACATGGCTCTGATACAGAAAATTTGGGCCGCAACGACAAATTTTGCCCTAGCTTGGCCTGCTTACCTTCTTGTAGAAATTGTAGCTCGAAAATTGCACAGCAGAATAGGGTATTATCCGTATGCAATTGGCGCCGTTACCTCGCATAAACCCTCTCCAGCCTTCGTCTCTCCACATCTTCATGAGACCTTGCCCAACAGGCAACTTGTATTCCATCCTCCCAGCACTCTGTATTTGGAACAGAATCTTGAGGCGCTCGAGTGGTGACACAACCGTTCTGGAGACGGCTCCGGCTACACCCCCGGCCAGAAAAGCAGCGAGAACGGGCTGAGCGATTGTATGCCGTAACTGTATCATTCTTGACAGTGGAGGAGGACGGTGGGACTCCTGCCCTTCTACCCAAACCTTCTCGCCTTCTACCCTTGCCACGGGCGAAGGCGCTTTCCGATCGACACTCATCGCGAAAGACTCCCGAGTCCCAAACCCCTCTCAACCTCGATGTGAAGCAAGGAATGTATGTATTATGCGGTGGTTCGATGAACTTTGAGGTTGTGACAAACTGCAGCGCAGACCTTGGGAGCTTCTCGCCAGGAAGTCATACAGGTGTGGCCGACGCGGCGAATATACAAACGACACTACCTCTTCGCGATCGAAAGCTGATTCCATGAAATGCAACTTGGTTTAAGCGTGTTTGAGTTGTTTTCAGTTCGTCCGTACGGAGCAGAAAGTACTTTAAGGTAGCCTTATTTTTGGTTCTGGGCCCCTTGAAAAGCTTGGTCCGTTTCGGGCTGTGCCCACGGATTGCAGCGATAGAAGAGAACGTCTTGAATTTCAAGCTGACTGTTGGGTAAGATATCAACCTATTAAGTCAGTGCGTGCCTATCACTTGGAAGACACTGGGCGGATTCATAGGATTTTTTTCCTTGCAAAACGCAAGTATTCCACGTAATTGAATTTTCTGGAACGCTAACTCATCGTGCGCTAGCGTAGCGGAGCAACCTGTCGAGTGTTCGACGCCGATTTCTGACTTCAATCTCTTCCATTGCACAGGCATCTAGAACATTGTTCAATCTTTCTCTGGCCAGCACTAAAAACGCACCTCACCCTCATCATGTCGCGAGGAGGTGGTACAACCCTCTACGTCACTGGCTTCGGTCATGGGACGCGAGCCCGTGATCTGGCCTACGAATTCGAACGGTACGCCTATAGTCCATACGAATCTCCCTTCCCTCGTCCTAGCCTACCCTCCAAAACCATCGATAGATCAGCACGATGCCCACTCATGTCTTCCCGTCTCCGTCTTGCGGCCGTCCCGTCGCCTCAGCCGCCCCGAGTTTAACACGCCTTTAGCTATGGACGCCTTGTGCGCTGCGACATCCCCGCTCCACGAAGCGCTGCAAGCAGACTGTATGTCCCCCAGGCATGGCACTGTGGCTGCCGCGAAGGTCATGTGCATACTCACACGGCCAGCAGATTCGCTTTCGTCGAATACGAGAGTCGCCGTGATGCAGATGATGCCTATCATGAGATGCACAACAAGCGTCTCGGGCGTGACGATGTCTTGAAAATTGAGGTACGAAGCATCTAATCAATCCCCCTCTTTCGAGCAAAGCTAATCAGTAACTCAGTGGGCCCGTACGCCTCCTTCCGCATCCTGGCGGTTTGACTCCGGCCGTGACGCACGGGGTGGTGACCGTGGTCCAGGCAGTCGTCGTGATCGCTCTCCTCGTCGCCGATCGGCATCTCCACCTCGTCGTGGCCGAGGCGACTACTCTCCTCGCAAAGACGAGCGTCGTGAGCGCGACTACGATAGGCGTGACCGAGACCGCTCTCGAAGCCCAGACGATAGAGACCGCGAAATGAAGGATGTAGATCGTCGTCGCGACATTGAGGACGACCGTGACAATACCAATGGAGATGACCGCAAAGGTAGCTTTACCCGAAGTGAAGGAATTGGAAAGTACACTGATCAATCTCTTCCAGTCGACGTGGGATCTCCCGTCCCTGCTCATGACGAGCTCGATACCGCCGAGTAGACAGCTTTCACAGACATGCGCTCAGAGATTCTTCAGTAGTGGTTTCGATCGCACCAAAGGTGTTCGGATCTAAGGCTTGTATGGCAACAAAAGCGTAGGCATGGGGTCTATACATAGGTCAAGTATTGGGCTCTCATCTCCTTTTGCGTGGACCCCTCTGTCTTTTAACTCAAAAGCAAAGTATGCCGGAGTTTGGGTAGATTAAGAAGGCTTAATGGTTAGCAGCTCGATTCTACCTCTCGATCCGACGGCGGAGCTTCCGTATCCTGTACCATCGAGACGAACCCTTCCATAGACCCAGATCACCTCAACATAAGTTTGCTATACACTCCTGCCGCCGAACCTCCTCCCTTCCACCTACCGTAACCTCGCCGTCTACCTCCGCTCCTCGTCCTCGTCTTAACCCGCGTCCCTCCTTCTCTCTTACCTCCGCCCTTCCCTTCCGATCAAGACTTCCTCCTGCAATCGCCCTCTTCGGTCATCCTACAGTCGCCTCAGAGTATACTGGGTGGTCATGGGGAAACGCGGTAGTGTTCTGACTTTTATATTGCAGCAATATGTAGATAGCTTGGTCTGAATCTCTGGACTATATGTTTCGGTAGCCCATTGAGTCTGGTTTGTCAAATTGGTTTAGTACTATCCCTGTGTCCCACATGCCGTATCATGGAATCGCTGTCCTAGATCTCTCAGCACTTGACGGAGGCAATGTCTCCACCTTTGGCCGAGCCACCATGCCTTCTACAGAACTCCCGCAGCCTAATGATCACGGAACGCCAACTCGTGCGCAGGACATACCTTCGCTTTGCAGCCAAGCTAGTTGGTCTGATCTATGAGGGTCTCACAACACACCCCTTGAGTAGCACTTGATAGTGTATCAGAGTAAAGCAGTAAACTGGTTCAGATAGAAATAAATAGATCGCCGTTCCAAAACTCATGGTCTCTACTGGGCCTACCTTGACCTGCCCGCCTGGCGAGCTGGTAGGATCGTCGAGACTGTAAACCCACTGCAAATATAACGTATGGACAAAAAGTTCTTTAGACGAATCCAGTTGAGGTTTCTTGAAAGGGAAATCTGACATCATGGGATCCTGGGCCTTGAATGCAGTAGGTGTGTTACATTGATTATCAGATAAATGTGAAAGTCTCCTTTCAATGATGAAATGGTATTATGTAGAAGGGCAGACTTGGTTCTAGCGTACATCCTCCATCTCGACATCGTCGGCTGCTGCCATGCCAGAACCTTCCAAAGGAGCAGTTGCCGTTTCCGGCGCCGGTGTGCCCTGTTCTGCAATCACATCCTGCGCCTGCTTCTGCTGCAAGGGTTCGGTATCTGGTACTCCGGAAGCAGGTATAACGCTCTTTTCCATCAACCCCGCTGGTTGTAGCCCCAATGCCAGCGCTAGAGAAGGGCTCGGAGCGGCCAATGCATAGGAAGAGCTAGGATCGCCATGTATTGATTGTACTGGCCGAAATGAAGGTATGGGGGAAGCATTAGCGCTAGCAGACGCAGAGAGCGACCTGGTGCTTCTGTTCGCCGCTTGCGCTGGTTGATCAGCGGGTAACGGAGACGCATTGGCAATCCTGGATGCTGCCGTCTGGAAACCATCGCTTGCTCCACCCTCTAATTGATCCCAGCTGTCTGGCGTTGACGAGGGACCAGCTCTGATATCTGCTCCCGGCGTATCCCACAATTGCGGCCGATAGTCCCTGAATAAACCCCCTTTCGCTGTCCGTGGCCCTCTAGTCCGCTTGCTACCCCTTGGTCTTCCGCCCGTGTCCCTCCCTCTTTGACTTTGCGTTGGTGTAATCTCATCTTCTCCATCTCCAATAGCCTCGCTGGCTTTTCGCTGACTCCGCCACCCGGTTCCTTGGTTCACTTGCTGGGCGTGGATCGTTACGCTGTCTTTTTCGCCTTTCCTGGCTTTGATGGCAATGAGGCGTTCGAGGAAGTTGGCTTGGGTTTGTCGAGCGCGGCTGGGTGTTGGGCCGAGGGAGATCTTAACCGGCGCAGCCTTTTCTGAGCTAGCAGTGTTGGCTGAGGCGATTGAACTCTCAGGTGCTGGCGTCGATGATTGACCACCCTGTTCAGCACCATGGCGACTAGCTATTTGCGCTGGTCTGCCCATGAGCTTGATGCTTGACGTTGCCAGAACGGACACATTTGGCTTTTCTCGAAGAACGGGATGAGAGGAGTCGGGCGTGGGAGCAGTAAGTAGGATATCTGTACCGAGGGTTGATGTCCAATCGCAGGAGTACATCTGATTTTGGTATGAGATAAGAGGATTTTGGGTGTGGAAATCGAGGATTTGGATGCGGTCTTTGGGCTCGAAATGCGATGGATATTCTTTGAGCTGGCCCAGGGTTGGATCGATATCCATAGGCGCTGGTGTCTCTGGTATTGGAATTTCGGGTGGTTCTGACCGGCCTGCATTGTCTTGGGCTACGGGAGTTGTAGGTGCGATCGACGTAGCTGGCTGAGGAGACTTTGGCGGCGACGTTTCTGGCTTTCTCTTTCTGGTGCGAAGTTTGTTGTAGTCCGCAGCTGAGGAGATGTCTAGGGTTACATAGAAGCTCTGGCGGCCGCCGTCAGCTATAAGAACGGCGCTGGGGGCAAGATTCGCTAACCTCTGTCTCCGTCTCATGGTACTCGTAATCCCAATCCGAGTCGTCCTCCTCCGCTGCAAAAGCACTTGTTGATTGGATTCCCGCCATATTAATTGAATCAGAAGAAAGATAGGGATTTGTTCTCCTTTCCGAAAAGAATAATGTCGGACGGAAAGTGAATTAACGAGGTATGGTCCCATACGATTAAGTAGGAAAGCTGCCACCACCATCCAACACAGTGAGTCTTCTTACACTTCGGATGTCCATCTTGTAGAGACCAATCTTTGCCGTAGATCCTAGGCAGAGCCCATGTTGACCACATTTACAAGAGTAACAGCCCAACCTCGCCTCACAAATGACAGTCGAAAATAGTCTCAGTAATTCAGACTCACGGCTAGCCGGGGTACCCAAGCCCACCCCCCCCCCCCCCCCCCCTCCCGGGGCAAAAAAAAAAAAAAAAATAAAAAAAAAAACCCCCCCCCCCAAAAAAAAAAAAAAAAAAAAAAAAAAAAAAAAAATAAATTTTAATTTAAAAAAAAAAAAAAAAAAAAAAAAAAAAAAAAAAAAAAAAAAAATTTTTAAAAAATTTTTATAAAATTTTTTTTAAATTTTAAAATAAAAAACCAAGGGAGAAAAGAATAAAAAAAAAAAAAAATAAATATTTAAAAAAAATATATAAAAAAAAAAAAAAATTTTATTTTTAAAAAAAAAAAAAAAAAAATAATCTCCGCTAACGCTTATAGCACTTATCTTTAATTAATTAATCTCTATTAAGAAAATCTTAGACGATAGTATATTATCTTTAGTATTATTAGAAGATTATATTACGAATTAAATTAAGAAATCTCTAAGATAAATTCGTTATATTACTTTTAATTAGAAAGTTAGATATTTAAGATACTTTCTCTATAGAAATATATATTAACTTAAATACGCTTTACTTAAGAGTTAGAGGAATTATAGTATATATATCTTAAATAATATTAATACGATTAGCGCGTCTAGAACGAGCTTATATAGATATAGAATATATTAAGAATATTTAGATATTTAACTTTCTTTATAGCGATAATAGCGAGATATCTTCGAATTATAGATATTAATCTCTTTATAACTTATAGTAATATTCTTTCTCTATATAATAATAAAGTCTAAAAACTTTTAATAATTTAGATCGAAAGAAATTTAAAAATTTATATATTTAATTTCTCTATACGAAAGTAAAGCGGATATTACTTTAACAATTTTATAAAATTTCAAAAAACGAGTAACGGGTTAGACTCTTCCTCGCTCTTATTAAGGCGATATTCTAGATATCGCGAAAGTACGAAGAAGTAAAGTGGTTACTGTGATTTTAATAGTATCTTATATACTATTAATAATATTAATATCTTCTCTTATACTACTTTTAAATTTAATATTTAATATTTTACTTCTAATACGACGATAGCGACTAGCTATAAGATCGTCGATATTTTAGAATATCTAGATAATATGAATATCTAGTAATATTATATTTTAATCGAGTTATAAAGTTAATAATAATATATAAATCTAAGCGAGGTTAAAAATAGACTTAAATTAAAATAGATATAAGTAATCTACTATTTATTTAACGGTAAAGACGTTATTTTAATAGCAAGAACGGGCTTTAGAAAGAGTCTTATCTTTTACTCTCTTTCTCTATTAAAATTAAACGGCGTAGCGATAATCGTTTATCTATTTAATATATTATAGCTAGATTAATAAAGAAAGATTAATATACTATTTAATATTAGAGCTTTTATTCTAAACGATAAGAGTAATAATAAAAATAATCTATATAATATCGCTAAAGGATTTTATATATACGTGCTTATTAGCTCTAAAATCTTTATAAATAATAATATATTCAAAATTATTATAATAAAGAATATCGATTTTATCTCGCGATTTAGCTTTATTACTATTAACGAGATATATATAATTTATTAATAAGGCGATAACTTTTATTCTAAATATAGTAAGCTTTATAGTATAAAAGTATTAACTTTAAATATATCTTAGTTCGAAATCTCGACGATATTAGATAATTAGTTATTAGATATCTATCGATATCTAGTTAATTTCGAAGACGATAAACTTATCGAGATTATAAAGACTTCTATTAATTATAAGAATATTACACTTAGTATTAAGACCTTATAAAAATCGAAGAATTCTTTTAAAAATCTTTATTTCTTAATATAAAGATCGATTTATATATCTAATAAGATTATTATTTACGTCGATACTATTTATCTTAACTATAAGATTATTAATTAGTTAATTTAATAATATATAAATATAGATTAAATAGTAAAAGAGACGAAAAGACTCTTTTAGGCTTATAATAGCGAAATAAATAAAGAGGAACTAAAAATTATAGCTACCGAATTTGAGATATTAATCTTTAGAATTCGATTTCTTATTATCATCGACGCGTTCGAAATAGATATCGATAACTCGAATATATATCTCGTCGTATAGTAACTATTATCTAGAAGTATCTATTCTCTATTAAGTATATAATAACGAGCTAATTATATAACTCGTATATTAAATATATATAATAATTTTATCTAATTTATCGAGAAGAATTTAATTAGCCTACTATCTATAGACTTAGCTATCTCTTTAATAAACGAATAAAGAATAAATATTAAACGGCTTATAAGGATATTAAGGGAATAATATATCGTTATTAATCGATCTTAATCTAAGTATATTCGAGAGATCTTTCTAGAATATTTCGATGAGACTAAATTAATAATAACGATCTATTTTATCGAATACTATAATTACTATAAAAATGTTATTTTTATAAAAACTCTAGTCGTATAACTTAAAGAAAGAGTTATATTATATATATTACTCGGAGATTAGATAATATATAAAAGGGTTTTTTTTTTAAAATTAAAAAAAATATATAAAAATATATTATAAAAAAAATAAATTATTTTTTTTAAAAAAAATTAAAAAAAAAAAAATAAAAAAATTTTAAAAAAAATTTATAAATATAATTTAAAAAAAAATTTTTTAAAAAAAAAAAAAAAAAAAAAAAAAAATAAATTTATTAATATAATTAATTAAAAAAAAAAAAAAAAAAAAAAAAAAAAAAAAAAAAAAAAATTTTTTATTAAAAAAAAAAAAAAAAAAAAAAAAAAAAAAAATTATACTCTAATATAATATAAGTTATTAAGATTTATAGAATTTCATATCTAATATAATATGAAATCTTAGCGATATATACTACGATATAATATATCTATAAGATTATATTATAATATAATATATATATAAGATATTTTAATTAAGATTTCTATATTTAGAAGTAGCTATTCTAATTATTATTCTAATTAATAACTACGCTAAATTAATAAGATATAGAATTAAATATAATTATATTTTATTACTCTATATATATAAAAGAAAGCGAGCTATATCTACTAGTAATAAGAAAAGCTTATCTTTCTCTAATATTAGTCGCGCGAAATCCGCCGACACTTCGTAATTAAAGTCGTCGACGATAATTTTATATATCTATTACGTATTTTCGATATCGCTATCTAATATAAAATTATATATATTATAATTATAGCCTTTTTATTAAATCGCTAATTTAGAAAAGTTAATATATTTCTTAGTATTCTCTTAAAAGTATCGTAGCTTAATATAATAAGCTATATTTCTTTAAGCTATCTTCTCGCGATATATAAAAAAAAGATTAAATATAGAAAGTATATAAAAGTATATTTAATAATTCTAGAATAAATTAATAATATCTATAATAATAATTAGAATTAAGAATTAGATATACTTAAATAAGAGATAGCTTTATATTACTCGTATAATAGCGATAATAATAATTAAGATTAAAATATTAATTTAGATAGCGTAGCTTTTGTAGTAAACTTTTTATTACTATATATTAGATTAATTATATATAAATAAAGATTTATAATTTTATCTTTTAGGCGTAATTATATTTAATATTTTAAGATTTTTATAATAGCTCGATATTTATTAGCTAGCGCGTTAATATTATTATATCTAAACTATAATAGCGCTTATTATTAAATTCTATATTACACTCTTAAGTAGCTTAAAAGATAAAATCTATTTAATTATTAGCGCGTATAATAAAATTATTCTTAATACTTATATCTTATTTAGCTTCGATATTATTTATTTCCTCTTAATTCGAGCTTTTATCTTTATTTATATATACGATAGTTCGCGTAATAAGTAAAACTTTAGACTTCTTCGTAATTACGCTCGCGTATTTTTTTTATATAATATTATTAAAATATAAGTTTACTAGAATAATAACTAGAACTAGAAATTACTTATTATTTATCTATTATATCTTATCTAATTTACTTAAAAGCTTACTTCTATTATAATAACGATATATTAATATATTTAATTTTATACTTTTTAATAATTATAGCGTAGTTAATAGCTAAGATATTAACTTTCTTTATTTTTTTAATTAGCTTCTTCTTAAATATAAATATATTTATTCGCTATCGCGATCTCTTAATATTTTTATTTTAACTAAGTTTATTCTTCCGTTTTTTATTTTAATTAAGAGTCTAATTATCGTCTAATTAACTTATATTAAAACTCTTTAATATCGCTATTATTATTAGTATTTAATATTTATTATAATAAATTATTAAACTTAATCTCTTCTACTTTAATTACTATAAAAAGATAAATTAGTAAATATATATAAAAGAATTAAAGGGCTTATACGAATATCTACAAATATTAAGCTATTCTTAATTTTAATTAAAGCTCGTTTTATTAAAAAGTGCGTTAATTCTAGTAAGTATCGATATTAGAAATAAAGAGAATATATATTACGCGTTATTATAAGTATATTATTATAGAGTTTAATTTAAAGAATAATTATTTCTATAAAGATAGTAAGACTTAAAAATAAGAAAGTAAGAATAAAATATACGAAAATTTTAATAAGTTATAGTAGTTTAATATTAGCTAAATTAGATAAAAATAATTACTTACTAGCTCGCTCTTTTAAATCTTTTATCTTTTAATCTATATAAGCTATAATAATAATTATAATTATTATAGAAGTAGCTAAGATTATATTAGATAATAGCGCTTAATAAGCGTAATTCGCTTAAAGCTTAAATCTTTAAAATTAAAGAGAAAGCGCTTTATTAATATCTAATTTAAGCTAGATAATATAAAGTAATCTAAAAATTTAATATACGCGATAGATATCTAAGCTTTTCTTCCCCTCTTCTTTTTCTCTAAAACTTTCTTTTTATATTAACTCTTCTTATTATTAGACTATCTTCTTTATATATTAAACTTCTATTTAAGTAATTTAATATTATTATAATTATATTAAAAGTATAACGTAGTTATTAAGTTATATATTTATTCTTTATCTTTTAATAACTTTAAGTTAATATATAGATAGACTCGCGTAAAGAGCTTAACTTATATACGCTTAATCTATTATTAATAGCTTTTTAAAAAAGTTAATACTATTCTAGAGTACTAGATATAGCGTTAAAGTAAAGTTTTTATTAGATATTATTATCGCTTTAATCGCTACCGCCGTCACTTTAATAGATATTATCTCTACTTTAATAGATATCGTCTTTACTTTAATAATATTAAGGCGTTAATAGAAATTAGATAATATATTTTTCTAGTTATTATTATTACTTATTATATATAACTAACGCGAGCTATAGCTCGAGCTTTACGCGAGATTTATTATTATTAAAAATTAACTAATCTTATAATTTTAAAGCTTCTCTTTTAGTATCTAGTTCGTTAGATTATACTTAATTAAAATCTATTAAAGCGCTATCATATTTAAAGATTTATTTTTAAAGTATTATATAAGATAATAGAAGTCTTTCTAGTTCGTTAGTTTAAGAGTAAGTCTTTTATTATTACGCTTTATAATTAGCTCTAATAATTTCTATTTAAATAAATATTTATCTTTATATAATATATAAAAAGCGAGTTATATTATAGAAAAAGAATCTAAATCTTATAATTATCTTAGCTAAGTCGTTTAAATTAAAGATAAAAGCGAATTTATCTTTATATAATTTAGTTAATTTATTAATTAATTATTATATATATAACTATAAGATATAATTATATATTATTAATTATCTAAGTAATTATAAAAAGTATAAAAGAAATAAAATTATATAATTAAGTACTTATAAACTTTTCTCTTCTAAGTATTTATTTTAATTTAGAGTTTAATCGCTATCTAATAAAAAAAAGATAAGATATAGAAAGTATATAAAAGTATATTTAATAATTCTAGAATAAATTAACGATATCTATAATAATAATTAGAATTAAGAATTAGATATACTTAAATAAGAGATAGCTTTATATTACTTATATAATAGTAAGAGTAATAACTAAGATTAAAGTTTAACTTAGATAGCGTAGCTTTTATAGTAAACTTTTTATTACTATATATTAGATTAATTATATATTAATAAAGATTTATAATTTTATCTTTTAAATGTAATTGTGTTTAATATTTTAAGATTTTTATAATAGCTTAATACTTATTAGCTAACGCGTTAATACTATTATATTTAAGCTATAATAATAGAGCTTATTATTAAATTCTATATCGCGCTTTCGAATAGCTTAAAAGATAAAGTCTACTTAATTATTAGCGCGTATAGTAGAATTATTCTTAATACTTATATCTTATTTAGCTTCGATATTATTTATTTTCTTCTAATTCGAGCTTTTATCTTTATTTATATATATAATAATTCGCGCGATAAGCGAAACTCTAGACTTTCTCTAAATTACGCTCGCGTATTTTTTTTATATAATACTATTAAAATATAAGTTTACTAGAATAATAACTAGAATTAGAAGCTATTTATCGCTTATCTATTATATTTTATCTAATTTTCTTAAAAGCTTACTTTTATTTTAATTGCGATATATTAATATATCTAGCTTTACGCTTATTATAGACTATAGCGTAATTAATAGCTAATATATTAACTTTCTTTACTTTCTTAATTAGTTTCTTCTTAAATATAAATATATTTATTCGCTATCGCGATCTCTTAATATTTTTATTTTTATTAAGCTTATTCTTCGCTTTTTATTTTAGCTAAAGATCTAATTATCGTCTAATTAACCTATATTAAGACTCTTTAATATTCATTATTATTATTAGTATTTAATATTTATTATAATAAATTATTAGACTTAATATCTTCTACTTTAATCGCTATAAAAAGATAAGTTAATAGATATATATAAAGAAATTAAAGAGTTTATATGAATATCTATAAATACTAAGCTATACTTAATTTTAATTAATACTTATTTTATTAAAAAGTGTATTAATTCTAGTAAGTATCGAAGTTAGAAATATAGAGAATATATATTATATACTATTTTAATTATAGTTTTTAAATTAAAAGAATAATTATTTATATAAAGAAAAGAAAATAAAAACGAAATACGCGAAAATTTTAATAAGTTATAATAGTTTTATTTTAATTAAGTTAGATAAAGATAATTATTTATTAATTCGCTCTTTTAGATATCTTATCTTTTAATCTATACGAGCTATAATAATAATTATAAATATTATAAAAGTAGATAAGATTATATTAGATAATAGCGCTTAATAAATATAATTCGCTTAAACTTAAATCTTTAAAATTAAAGAGAAAGCGTATTATCTATTAATACTTAAAATAAGCTAGATAATTTAAAATAATCTAAATATTTAGTATACGCGATAGATATCTAAGCTTTTTCTTCTCTCTAAGACTTTTTTTTTTATATTAACTCTTCTTCTTATAAGACTATCTTCTTTATATCTTAGACTTCTATTTAAATAATCTAATATTATTATAATAATATTTAAAGTATAATATAGACGTTAAGTTATATATTTATTTTTTATTTATTAATAACTTTAAGTTAATATATAGATAGACCGCGTAAAGAGCTTAATTTATATATATTTAATTTATTATTAATAGCTTCTTAAAAAAGCTAATATTATTTTAGATTACGCGAGGTAATAATCTATTTAAAAGCGTTATAGTAAAGCGTTTATTAGATATCGCCGCTACTTTAATAGATATCGCTATCACTTTAATAGATATCGTCGTCACTTTAATAGATATCGCCTTTACTTTAATAATATTAAAATATTAATAGAAATTAGATAGTATATTCTTCTAGCTATTATTATTTTTATTATATATTACTAACGCGAGCTATAGCTTAAGCTTTACGCGAGATTTATCGCTATTAAATTTTAATTAATCTTATAATTTTAAAGCTTTCCTTTTAGCGCGTAGTTCGTAAGATTTTATATTATATATATATTATATTATTCGACTATTATCTTTAAAGTTTCGCTTTTAAAAGATAACTCTATATTCTTATAATAAATAAGATATTAAATAGAATAATTAATAGAATTTAATCTTTTATTTACTAGCTAGTAATAAGTCTTATAACTTATATATCTAATTATATTTAAGATTATAATTATAATTATCTTTATAATTAAAATTAATATAAATTAAGACTTTCTATTAATATATAGCTTTTTTTAAAAGATTTATATAAGCGTAATTAAAGATTAATATTCTTCTTTTAAGCGTTAAACGCTTAGCGAGAAGTACTAGAAGATTTATATCTAGATATTTATTAACTATATATTAGAATTTACTTATTTTAAATTCTAGATATAAATATCTTTACTTCTAGATAAGATAAAGAAGCTATAGATTTAAAATCGAATATTACTAAGAGTTATCTACTATTTTCTATTATATTTTAGCTATTTACGATTATTAATATACTCGTTAATAAGAAAGATATACTATTACTATACGAATTTAATCGCGATATTAATAATAACTATTAAAATTAAAGCTATCGAATATAGAAATATCTCGTTAATAAGAAAGGCGTACTATTACTATATACGAATTTAATCGCGATATTAATAATAATTATAGAAATTAAAGCTATTAAATATAGAAATACTCGCTAATAAGAAAGGCGTACTATTACTATATAAATTTAATCGCGATATTAATAGTAACTATAGAAACTAAAGCTATCAAATATAGAGATACCCGCTAATAAGAAAGACATATTATTATTATACGAATTTAATCGCGATATTAATAATAATTATAAAAACTAAAGCTATCGAATATAGAGATACTCGCTAATAAGAAAGATATACTATTACTATACGAATTTAATCGCGATATTAATAATAACTATAAGAAATTAAAGCTATTAAATATAGAAGATACTCGCTAATAAGAAAGACGTATTATTATTATATAAATTTAATCGCGATATTAATAATAACTATAGAAATTAAAGCTATCAAATATAGAAATACTCGCTAATAAGAAAGGCGTATGCTATTATTATATAAATTTAATCGCGATATTAATAATAATTATAGAAACTAAAGCTATTCGAATATAGAAATACTCGCTAATAAGAAAGGCGTACTATTATTATATAAATTTAATCGCGATATTAATAGTAACTATAGAAATTAAAGCTATCGAATATAGGGATATAATCTTTAATTTAATATAGATTTTAGAATAAGAAGCCTCTTTTATTAAAGTAGTAATATTTTTATAAATATATATCTATATTTAAATCGATTTAAAGAAGTTTTATTCTATAAATATAAAATATATAAAGTTATTAGATTAAGTATAATAGTTAAATATTATTAATTAAGCGTAATAAGTAGAATAATAATTAGAATATCTTATTCTTAACTTAGAATAGTTTTTCTTTTATTTATTATATATTTTCTTTTTATAAAAACTACGTCTAGACTTTAATAATACTATATTATTATTTATAAGCTTATATCTTATTATAATTATCTAAAAAGCTATATATCTTTTAATTATAAAGTAATTCTTTTTATATAAAATATATATAATTAAGTCGCTAGATATTAGTTAGTAATTTTCTTTATTTATAATTATTAAAGAGTAAGTTATATTATTAAAATTACTCGCTAATTTTATCTTTATAGCTTCTTAAAGTACGTATAATATAGAGAATTAAATTTGAAGCGAATTAATCGATTTTAAAGTTATATAAATTAAGATCTTCTTTATTACTTAAGTAAATATAATTTAAGAAATAATTAAATTCATTAATCTCTACTATTCGCGAATTTTCTTTAATATATAAAGCTTTAAAGTCTAATTAGTAATAATATAATTAACGTATATAATTAATTTACTATCTAATTTAGATATATATAATTAATATAATTACGCACTTTTCTTATTTATAATTATACTTTTTAAACTTCGCGTATAATCTTCTAATCTTCACCTTCGCGAAGTCTTATCTTTACTTTACTTTCGATAATTTAAATAAGTCTAAATTAATAGTTAATAAATTATTAAGAATTTTCTAAGCTTTTATAATTATCGAGTTAATAGCTTTAATAGATAATAATACTATATATTAATAAATTATAATTAATATTATAATTAATTATTATATTAAGAGATATAGCGCTATTAGATATATACTTACTTTATAAAAATAATATTATTAATTTAATTTAACTATAGAATATAGAGAAAATAATTTTATTTTCTTTAGATATAGATAGTATTATAATAAACGAGCGTATTATAATATAAATACTATAATAATAAAAAGAATTTTTAAAAAAGAAGAGAGTAAATTAGAAAAGAATAATATTAAATATTTATTATCGAGCTAACTAATATTATATAACTAAAATCTTATTAGAATAAAATACTATTTAAAGATAGATTAAGTTTAAATATTAATTAGAAAGCTAATTAGAAAAAAAGATTAATTTTTTTTTATTAATATATATCGTAGAGCTATATATAAGCGCTTCTTTCTATATTTTAAATATACTTTAGATATTTATAGCTATATATATACGCCCCCTCTTATATTTTATATATATTTTATATATTTCGATATTCTTTATATACGCGATATATCTATTAAAGATAATCTTATTAATTTAATTAATTTCTATTTAATCTTATATTTATTAGTTATAAGAAGAGCTCTTTATTTTAATATTATAACTTTATTAATTCGTTATTCTTAGATATTAAATCGCGTATAGCTTATAATTAATTTACTTACTTTCTTCTCTTCTTCTATTATAAAGATAGAAGAAGATATTATTTCTTTTTCGCCTTCGCCTATAACGAATTAATTATTATTTTTATAAGATTAAAGATATCGACTTAAAGACGATATTATCTAATTAAAAGCGAAGAATATAATATTTTAATATTTTAACGTTTAAGTAAAAGATATTATAATATTACTCGAATAGAGAGAGAGTTATATTAATAAGAAAGATATTAATATTTAAAGAATAATCTTAGCGCGATAAAAGATTTAATTTTTATATATAGAAGATTTAGATAATAATTAGTTTAGTTAATTAAATTATTAAAGCGTTTAAATTAGATTTTAATTCTATATTAATATCTAATAAAATAAATTTAATAGTTTTAAGATATTAATATACGCTCTTATTAATATAGCTAGCGATTAGAATATTAATTAAATAAATATAATTTTTAATTCTAATAATTAAAATAATATAATAATAAATAAGTATTAATATTAAAGTAAATAAAGTATATATTATATTAAGTAGAAAAGCGTTAATAGCTAGAGCTAATTAGAGTTTTAAATTAATAAAATTAAATATTAATTCTATATTAGCGTTATTATATACTTTTAAATATATAATTACTAATTATAATATTAATTAGAAAGAATTAATCTTTAATTTAAAATATCGAAAATAATATAGCGATATATTATTAAAGCGATATAAGTTATTAAAGCGATATAAGTTTCTATTATAGCGAGAAGATAGAATTTATATATTAAATATTAATTTTATTTTATTTCTAATATTTTATTTATTTATATATCTCTTTTAATTTCTCTTTAAATATCTTAATTTTAAGATATTAACTAGATCTTTATTTAGCGTAAACTTAACTTTCTTAATCGACGATACTTAATATAAGATATTAATAAGTATATTTCGATATAAAGATAGTAATAAATCTTACTTTCTTTTTAATATTAATAATAAAAAATAATAAATATAGTAATAAATAAAGATAGTATAGATTATATAGAATTAGTTTAAACTTAATAGCGATTATTAACTTATTTATTAAGAGCTTAGAAATTAGAAAATTCTAGAAGTAAATATAATTTAACGAATATACGCTTATCGATTTTTAAAGAGTTATATATTATTTATTATTACTACGATAAGATTCTAATTTACTTATTTATAGATTATAAAATAAGCGATATAATAATATATATTAAGTCTAAGAGATATATTAAGAAATCTAATTTAAGTAGTTTATAATAAACAAATCTAGTCGATAATTATAAAAATTAGATATATTTCTAAGCTAGACGATATAAATTATTAATAAATAAAACGATAAATAGAATATCTAATTTACTATTTACTCTAGAAAAGATAATATTAAGATTCTCTTATAATATTAGAAGATCGAAAGTTTATACGCGAAGACTTTTAAAATAATTTTATCGCTAAATTATAAATATTAATATTTTATTTATAATCGCTAATAATTCTAAGATATTATAACTTTTACGCTATCTCGACTCTTAATATATAATTAAAGTTAATATTTATTATAAAGAATTAATTAATAAGAAAAGCTATAGAGCTAGAGATAAGAATTATTAAAGAATTTATTAGTCGATAATATTAAAGTCTCTCTAGCTCTAGATTATTAATTATCTTATAATTATTAATTATTTATAATAATTCTAATCTTTTTTATTAATATTAATTAGTAATAATATAAGATTTTTATAGACTTTAAGTATATCGAAGATAAATATACTAGTTAGAAACTTATAAGTATTATTAATTTAATTCTTATAGAATATAAGATTTAATTTTATATATTTAAATTTATAACTAATAACGCTAGTAATAATAATATACTCTTTAACGATTTAATTACTTATCTTTTTATTTTTATAATAAATAACTCGCTTAATATTAAAGAATTTAAGTTTTTAAATTATTTATAATATATTTTTTATATAATATATATTATTTAATTAATCTTAAAAGAACTTCTAGATAATATTAAGATTATTTTAATAAATAAAAAATTTTAGAGAAGCTAGAGTAATAAAGAAGATAAGAATTAAGTTTAAATAAATATAATTAATCTATCGATAACTCTAATAAAAATATAATATTTCTTATTATTATTCTAATTATTATATTATTAATTATATTAAAATTTAAAAAATTATTATATATATTAATACTAGCGATTAGCGTAAAGAGATCTTTTTTATATTATAAGCTAAATAACTTTAAGATAAAAATATTTTAATATTAGATAAATATTAATCTTTTAAAAAGAAGTAATATTATTAAAAACGCTCTCTTAAGCTCTTTTAGAATATTAAGACTCGCTAAAATTTAATTTATTAGATATTAATCCGCGCTCTACTTCTTTATATTCAATATTATATACTTTTTAAAGAATAGATTAACTATCTATTTAAGATTAAATAATAAAAAATAATTATAAATAAAAATTATAGTCTAGATATCTAAATAATTTTTAATTAATTTCTAATAGATTTAATATTTAATTTAGCTTATTAGATCTTTTTATAAATTTATAAAATTAATAAGTAGAGAAAAGAAGATTATAATTTACTACATCTTTAATATTTATAATTATCTATTTAATTATATAGATAAAAAGCTCGGAAAATTAAGAAGAAAAAGAATTTTTTAAAAAAAGAACTTCTTAAAGCTCTTAAGACGGCTTACGAGAAATTAGCTATCTATTATAATCGAACTTAATTAAATTTAAACTATCTATATAAATAAGTTACACTTTTATATTTAAGTTATAATAATATAAAGTTAAAGAAATTAAATTAAAAGATTAATATTAAGAAGAAGTTATAGATAAAGATCTACTAGAAAGCGCTTAAAAGAATATTTTAAAATTATTAAAATATTAATATAAGTAGTTAATTATAAAGAGCTAAGCGAATAAGTTAATTAAATAAAAATACGCTTAATTAAGCGATAAAATTTGAGATTAAGAATTTAGATAATAAGAATAAATATAATTAGCTTTAGTAATATAGAAGAAATAATAAGTCTTCTAATTATTATTCTAATTATAATCTTACTTCTAATCTTTATAAAGCTTCTTTTAATAATCTAGCGAATCTTTTCAATTCTAAAATAATAAAAGAAATTAAAGTTTAAATATATTATAATTACTCGAATAACTTATAATATTCTTTATTCTTTCGCGAGAGGCTATTACATATAAGCGATATTTCTTAATAATTAAAAGATATTATAATACTTAGAAGTATTATTTATTAGCGATATTTTATATTTTAATAATAATTCTTTATATAAAGTATTAAGAAAATAAGTTTAAATAAGCTAAACTTAATCTTAAAGAAGATCTTAATATATCGAATTAGATTAAAAGAGCTAATAATACTTTATATAAAAACTTAATTAATATTTATAATAATTATATTAACGAAGATAATAAGCTTATAAAAAGTATTTTGATAAGTTTAATATTTATAAGTTTATTAAGATATATTACTAATACTCTATAATATATAAAGAAATAATCGATAAGTTTATAATTAGAGAGAGTTAGTAATAATAGATTTAATCTCAAAGAAGAGATTTAAGATAACTTAAAAAGCGAATTTATTTATAAATAGTTAATAAGTTTAATTAGATAAAGATAGACTTAGAGAATTTAAAAGAATCGCGATAGAGTAGAATAGAAGAGTAGCGAAGAGTTTAAGAGAAGAATAAATATAAAGTTTATTAAGCTTATCTAACGCGTTAAGACGAATATATAAATAAAGATAATTATAGAATTTTATTCTTATAATATTTAAAGATTTAAAATTTAGAATATTCTTTTATATTATAATTTTAAGAAGAAGAATAGAGACGCTTATAGTTCTAATTATTATTCTAATTATTACTATTAATAAGAAGATAAATAGCTATATTAAATTACTCTTTATATTCCCTCTCTCTTAATAAAGAAGAATAAATATATTCTATATATCTCAGTCGGATTATTCTATAAATATAGAAATCCCAATCGATATATCTTATATATATACTATTTCATAATATAATATCACAAATATACTATATCGTGAAATATCCCGCCAAGATCCCGAACCCATATTAGAAAAATGGAATGATATTCGACTCTACTTATATTATACTCGAGTACGATATAATATCACTTAATATGAAATATTTATAAAATATATTATATTTTTAAAAATTAAAAAAAAAAAAAAGATAAAAAAAAAAAAAAAAAAAAAAAAAAAAAAAAAAAAAAAAAAAAAAAAAAAAAAAAAAAAAAAAATAAAAAAAAAAAAAAAAAAAAAAAAAAAAAAAAAAAAAAGATGAATAGCTTAAATATAATTAGAATAATAGTATTTTAAGATTAAGACTAGTATAGAGAAATATCGATATAAAGATAGAAAATAAGAATTTAGCTATAGCGAAATCCTAGTATTATTTCTTTATAAAGATCTATTATACTTATTTATTAACCGTTTAAGCTATCGCGAAGACTATTAATATTTTAAATATAGTATTCTTTTAAGTATATTAAAGTTCGCCACTTTCTTAATTAAGTAATTATAAAGTTATTTAATAATTTATATTTTTAAATATAAGCGGAGAAGAAATCTTCTAGCGAGGTTCTTCGATAGCGATAATAATAGCGATATTACCTTTTTAGATACGCTATAACTCTTATTATTAGTATAATATCGTAGTATTATAAAGCTTTAATTTTAAAGAAGATTAAAGAAGAATCGAATAAATAATAATTAAATAGGTGATTTACTATCTAATAATTACTTGAGATTATATTTCTAGATAAAGAAGAAATCGTTAAATAATGCGATCTAATTAATTTAGATACTCTCGAGCTATAAGTACTAAACTCTAAATCGACGTTATAAGAACTTCTAATAAGTTTTAAATACTTTTCTCTATAGATCGCTATATATGAGAAATCGTTAGAAGGTTTAAACGGCGATAGTGAGGTTTAACGATAGCGTGATATAGCTTTAAAAGTAATTCTTAGATATATTAATAAGAGATGTATACTTAATAGATCTTCTAAAGTATTACTATTAATTAATAAGAGCCTAAGTAATCGAATATTAATAGCTGAAAAATAAGATTATAGCGTATCTTATAAACTTCGAAGTAAACTTTAAATAAAGTCTATTTATTTAAAAACGACGTTTATTTATCATATATATTTAAATAGAAGTCTTTCGTATTATTACTATTACTTATATCATCTAACTTTTAATTTAACTCTCTTCTTTCTTTTAATAAGATTTTATTCGTAAGTGGGTTATTAAATAACTATTTATTATACGTATTAACGGTCTTAGCTATACTCGCTACGCCGTCGAAGAATAAATCTAATACTACTTTTATATTAAATCGATTATTATCTCGTTATATAAAGTCTACTTATAACTCTCTAGTATATTAAAATAAGTTAATAGCGAGATTCTTTATCGAGTAATAGTCGTTCTAATAGATCTTAAAGTATAATTAAAACGACTTCTTAATATTCTTAAAAAATCGAGTATTAAGAGAGATATACTTAAATAGATAGTTGAAATCGAATAAAGAATTACATCGCTTACGAAATATGATTTTTATTTTATTATTAAGATACTTATTAAATAGATTAATCTCTTTTTATATATCTCGTTATTTAATTATATTAATAAGGGAGTTAAAAAGAATAGCTTAAGCTAGTCTTTTATCGATAGCGGAGTTATCGCTATTATAATTAGTATAATACTTTTATTAGAGTATTAATTTCGCGTAATAATAGAATCTTAATCTATAGAAGAAGAAATATATCTAATTTAAAGTATAAGAAATTAAGTTAATATTACCCCATTTAATATCGTACTTTAAAATAAAATATAACTTTATACTTTATAAGAACTTTATATAATTTTAGTAGATAATATTTTTTTTATTAGCTAGTTTTCTAATAAATAGATCCTTTCGAATAGAGATTATAATCTCGTTTACCTCTTCGATTATATAGATAATAAGCTAATACTCTATTATAGTATAACTCTACTCGCTATTAAAAGGCGAGATATATATCTAGAATATTATAATTATTTAGGTCTAAAATAAGTAAGTAAGAAACTTATCTAATATCTAGAAGTTATTCTTTTCTACTAGCTTAATATTTTTTCGACTTTAAAAGTTCTAAATATATCGTAAGTATAATAAATTATTAGATTTATAGTTTGTTTACTTAGACTTCTAAGAATAGCTATCTCGATTAATTATTTTTAAATTAATCTTATTTATCTTTTCGAGATTAAGTAATAAAGTACTCTTCTAATAAACTTTATAAATAACTGTTAAATAGATTATTTTAGTATAAAATAGGAATAATATAGATATTAACTAGATTATTCGGCTAAAATTAAAAGTCTCTTACTTAGTATAACGTTATTTAATACTCTATAATCGAGCGAATATAAGTTAATCGCTATATATAAGACGTAAGCTAATACTTTAATAGAGATCTTCTTATAGAATTTTAATTTGCTCTATATAAATATTTTTAATAATCTTAAGATTTCCTTTTATAATACTCTTATTAATATTAATAGAATTAAGGGAATAACTCTTAATCTTATAAAGAAATAGTCTATTTATCTCTAGTATATAAGTAATTAACTTATTTTTATATAATATACGTTATTATATAGAAAAGGCGTTATAAATAACGAGATGAATAAGATAATTAATATACTAAAATAAGGCGATTAGCCTATATCGCTCGTAATACGATATACTCTTATCGAGAAATTATCTTATTTATTAGCGAGTATTATCTTTATATAGCTTAAATATATTTAATATATAATATAAACTTAGAGGTTTTAAGTAATTTATTATAGAGGCCTTTAGTTTATTAAAAGATATATTATCTTCTTTAATAATATAGCCGATAACTATCGACTTTAGCTTTCTATTATTATTTATCCTCTATTTCTTAACTCTCTATATTTACTTTAAATTATTATACTATATATAATAGTTATTAAAATAGCCTATAAACTAAATTCGATTAATATCTTTAGCGCTAGATTTTCGAATATATTATAAGATTCTTTAATAGAGTATAATTAACTCGAGCTTATTATAAAGTTTTAAAATTAATTATTTAACTCTACGTAAATATATAAGAATATTTAATTAAATAGAAATTAAGCTAGTTCTAGTTTTTTATTATTAAAAGTATATAATATTAAATAGTATAGTAATAAATTCGAATTGAGATTATTCGAAGTTCTTCTTTTTCTTTATATATTAAGACTAAATAATAATTGATAAGAGATTAATAAAATATAATACTCTATTCTTAATCGCATTATATAATTAATTTAGATTTATATTATAAAGTCTATTTAAGTTATTTATTACTTATTATTTAAAAAGATCTAAATTATTAATCGCGAGAATCTTACTACGTAGTAGATTCGAAATCTATTCTATTCTTTCTAGTATAATCTTTTAATAACTCGATTAGATACGCTTAATAGGCTTATTAATCGAATTATCCTTTAATAGAATATCGAGTAAAGAATCGTTTTTAGTTTAAAGTTTTATAAAAAGATTATACTATAAAGAACGATCAGCTATAAAAATCCTCTATTTATATTTTTATATATCTTTTAATAAGTTATAGATACTTAACTCTTTCTTTAATAGTATATCTATAACCTTCTTAATCTTTCTAGCCTTTATCTTTTTTAACTTTCTCTTCTTAATCGTAATAATCGCTTTTAGCGAGATATTATTATCTCGCTTATTATCTAAGTACTATATCGGCGTAAGAGAGATAGAAAGTTTTAGTATATATTCGTAGATAGATAAGGTAGACTCTATAGCGATAATAGATAGATTAGATATTAATTAGTAATATAGAAAATAATTAAAGATGAGATCTATTTAATAAAATCTAGAGATTCTTACTAAGACCTCGCTAAGACCTCGTTAAAACCTCGATAAGATCTCTTCTTAATAAGATCTCTTTTATATTTAAACTAATTATTTTTTATTAATTTATCTTTTTATCTTATTAGTCTTCTAATTAGTTATAGTCTCCTTTCTCTTTTTATTTAATATTATTTAAATTAGAGTTATTATATATAATAAGTCTATTATATTTAATCTTATTATACTACTCTTCTAAATAAATCTCACGCGTAAAGATCTATTAATAAATTATTTAACGACGTATTTCTAATATAGTCTAGTTGTTTAATACGCTATATATAGAAAGTGTAATTATAAAACTTTATTATCGCCTTAATTTTTTTTATATAACTTTATATAAGGAGGTTCTATTAAAAATTTTTAAAGTAAAGAGAAATATTACTTAACTTCTAACTTTCTTTAATAAGAAATATATTAACTACTAATAAATATAGAGCTTAATATCTCTTATTATTTTTTTGAAATTATAGTATTAAGATAACTAAGTAATATTTAATTAGATCGTTTATAATAATAATATAGATCTTTCTATATTTAAAAACGTCTTTTTCTATATTTTATATATCTATAAGAGACTTTAACGCCGTATAAGATATTCTTATTTATCGATATCGCCGCTATTAATATCTAACTTTATATTAAAAGAATAATTTATCTCCGCTTCGCTCTTCGCTCTACTCTCCGTAAATTTAATTACTTATTTATTTATATATATCGCCGCGGCGATACTCTACTTACTTACTTACTTACTTACTTATTTATTTATTTATATATATTATCGCGACGACTCTTATAAGTCTAATTATTTAAAAAATAGAGAAAGATTATAAAAAATAAAGAAAGATTATAATATTTAATTAAAGTAATAAACTAACTAGTAAGACTATACATTTTCCTTAATACGCTATATCGTTAATTTAGCGAGTATTATAATAGTTATCTCGAGAATTAAACTATAAGAGAATTTTTATATAGTACTATATATCTATTAAGATATATAATATTCTTAAATACTAGTATCGCTGCTATAACTAAGTTAGCTGAGTTTTTTAGTAAAATAGAATTAGAGGTTTACTTCTTAACTACTATATCATAGCTTCTAATTTAACGAAAGCCTATTTAACTATTTATTCGACTTTTTTCAAGAATTTCAAAAAAGGCCATATCACGTAGTTGCGTATTTTTGTTAAGGATCATATGTACGCAGGGTGTGAATATTACATATCGGGTAATACACCAAAAAAATAAGTCTTGGCAGGGTTTCCTGCTCAGACCCACTGCGTGGGGCCTTTCTGAGACTAAGTCGAAAAGCCTGTGTAGTGTGTGCCGTCATGTCAAGCATTTGCCAAGCCTGTCAAGCGTCGCGAATCTGGGAATCTCGGGTGATCTGCAAGCCTCAAAGCTTGGCCTATTGAATTGTGTAAGCGTGCATTATCTTGTGTACACATTGCATTGGCATATTGCTACCATTCATCAGCTGCACGAACAGGCTATTATGGCTATATTCTCCAATATGTATTAGCAAAATGCGTGAGTATCCGCCAATCTCCTATTGCTTTTCGCGGTCATCAGGTACAAGTACATTGTACACCTTGCGCGTAATCATCATCCAATCAACGCCCGTATTCGCATCACGGTCACTGCTCAGACCGAGCACCGCCTGAAGCTTCGTATCATGCTCTGCTGGGCGAAAACACTCAGTCCCACCTTCAAGGTACGTGCAGTTGCTGACATTATCTTGTCTCATAGGTTCGGATCCTATTGTCCACAGTCTCGTGGTGTATTACTATGACCGGCCTTTGATGAGTTCGCGGATACTACATTAGGAATAGAGGGAGTGATCGTCGTGCTGCAGAATATAAACGGGGGGTAAAAGACCGCAATGGGCCGTTCACCTAGGTCACTGGATGGTGGGCTCGGTGATGAGGAGAACGTATCCCGGGAAGCCGTGCTTATGATTTTGGAGAAAGAGGGTGACGGTGTCGAGAAAGCTCCGCAGAATTATTCATCGCCATTCAGACGTTCCCATGATGTTGCAATGAAGAACCGCAGAACCTCTGTGAAATTACCAATCTTGCTAGGCTTCATCTTGGTAGCCTTCATCTTCACAACTCCGCATACCGTTCCGGTCATACCTACCCGGCTCAGGGGTCAGGTTGGCGCTTGGTTGAAAATGTGTGGCTCCCATCTTGATTGGCAAGATCCCTCGGTCATCGATATCAGGACAAGGCCAGAAGATCTGGCCAAAGACCCTCGCGTGATGCATGAGATCCCTCAATACGTCCTCGACTACGCACCATTAGTCCACTTGTACTCAGAGGAACAATTCTGGCCGTGTGACATCAAGGAGCATCTCTTTCATGTCACGCCAGAGCTGAATTACACACCTATACAAGGGCTACCACAGCTGAACCTATCAAACCTCGACCAGCTGAACGAATTTGAACAGGGGCGCCATGTCTTCTTGACGAGCAATGACAACGTTGAGGATCGACCAGATTGGCTTGGAGGGCAGATCAACATACCTGATGATTTCAGTGACGATTCGAAGACTGACTGCTCCGAATCTCGAGCTACTAGCGCCAGGTTTCGGAAACAGAGCCACGGGGGGCACAGTGATGCCCCAGCTGTTCTTTTAACGATTAACAAGGGTGACGGGATTGTGGATGCTTTTTGGTTCTTCTTCTACAGCTACAACCTGGGCAACGTCGTTTTCAATATCCGATTTGGCAATCACATTGGCGATTGGGAGCATACTCTTATCCGATTTGAGCATGGGAAACCCAAAGTCGTCTTCGTCAGTGAACATTTTTTTGGGTCGGCCTATAGCTACTCTGCCGTGGAGAAAATTGGGAATAGAGTAAGTATGGAATGGTCTTTGATCGACCCCGCCCGCTGACGTGAAATAGCCTGTTGTTTATTCTGCAGTTGGGACCCATGCAATGTACGCAACGCCAGGTACTCATCCGTATATCCTCCCTCTCGGAATCCTCCACGACGAAACAGATCGCGGCCCGCTTTGGGATCCTGCTCTTAACTCTCTCACATACACGTATAATCATGTTACGGATACGTTGCACCCTTCCAATCGAACACCTGACGCTCCCACTCAATGGTTTTACTTCTCGGGAAAATGGGGCGACAAATTCTATCCATTGAATGACAACAGACAATACGGTTTTGCCGGCGAGTATCACTACGTTAATGGTCCACTTGGCCCAAGGTTCAAACACCTGGGAAGACGAAAAGTATGCCAAGGGCGCTACAGTGATCCTTGCGTTATCAAGGATCAGCTCGATCCTGATGAGGTGAGGGAGTGGCCTGGACTGGGTGAAGGCGATGATTGGCCTGATCCGGAGATGAGACCTCCAGGGTTACCGGAAGGTGGAGACGATTGATGACTTGGTTGTAGCGCACTCATTTAGCGAAGCGGGTTCTTGGGTATACACGCGGCCGAACGGTCGGACACAATAGCTGTCTCTTGGATGACGAATGCATTATTGAATCAACGATATCCCTTGACTTACGATCTCCTTTCCTGACTGACGCGACTTTCCACCACCGGCCGATTGCACCAACAGCCGCTTCCCATTGCCTCCTTGCTGACCACACCAGCAGACTTACATCGAGCCACAAAGGGGCTAGCAGCGCGGTGGCTTGCCAGCGAGACGTGCATCGAGCAGGTGCCCGAACACCCGCTTACGAAAAACTATCACGTACGCCTCTCTTACACCTCTCCTTCGGCATTCGGTCCAGCGCTGTGCAGTAGACCTGGCTTCGAATGTGGTCCCGACGCACAGTACTTCCGGACCTCGAGTCTTTACATACAGTGGTGCTAAAGCGGCAGCCACGTGTACGACATTCAAGGACATCAATGTCGTCTCCGCGATCCCCTGTCCTCTCCCCTCGCTTCCCCAACTCTCGACCCTCTCGCTCTTCCCACTCCCTCCTTCACATCCATCCATCCCTTCTTCTTCCCCCTCCTTCCCTCATCCGCCCAGCTCGGCCCCCCCTCCACCCACCCTCCTTTATTCCCATCCCGTGCCTCTTCGCCCCAGACCTGCCCCAAGCTATCCACTGACAGCTTCAAGCGCCTACGGGAGACGTTGCCGGTATCGACGGCGTGGACTACCTACGTCGGGGAGGCTCGGTGGAGAAGCTAGGACGATGGGGAGTAGCGGATGGATGGAATCGTTGCGGGGAGATATCGGTTGAGGGGGTGGGTTACCGGGGTCGTCGGTGTGTGGAAGGGCGGTTTTTGGAGGGGTGGGTTTCGCGATGGTGGGGGTTGGCGGGGTAAGGGGGGTTTGATGGGGTGGGGGTGTGGTGAAGTGTCCTGTGGAATGATGGATGATTGATGAGCAATCGGTGTTGAGTGGTAGTATCATTGTCGGGTTGTGAGATTGTGGGTATAGGGGCAGTAGGTGTGACGGACTTACTACCGTTCTTTGATTCCTGTATCCTAAGCAAGCTGACGGCAGATGCCCGCGCCGCTTGCCTCTTTGTGATACGACTTACTTACCTTCCTTGACTCAATGGTTCGACGTGTGTATATCCTTCGCACGAGATTTACGATACGCGATAAGTTGCATCGATGCCCGTTACTCCTTGCTCCCTCACTCTCCTCTCTAGAGAATTAGGAAGACGAAACCGAGTGGAAAGGGTGTTGTAGATCATGGTTCAAGTGGAAGTTCAGCAAGGAATGCCTCGTTCGATGGAAACGGTCTGGTTTAACGAATGACTTGACTAGACGCAATGTGAATATAGGAGACTCAAAGAACAGAGTGAGGTTGGTGACACCTGTCCAGGACATAGTGAATTGAGATGAGGAGGTCAATTCAATATGCAGTGATTTTTGTGTGATAGCACTGCGAAGTTTTCTGTTGGGAAATCTCGACTGCGTTGTTTGTTGTTAGATACGATGTAAGATGTAGAGACAAATGCATGACTATATAGCGATAGGAAAGCAGGGATGATATTGTACAGCAATCTTCCTCTTTGTGCCTAATGCCCAGCGTACCTTTCTCCCACGATGGGCGCCTCCACCTTGAGACTGGTAAAGGAGCAATGGCCAACACTCTTGCCCCGATACTTGAAGCTTTCCTTAGCCACCACGCCCCACATAACGCGCTTCGACGACGCATCCACGTCTGCCTCCGGTGGATGACAAGCTGCACTGATCACAGCACTACAGCTACCGGCATGAGGCATCCCGACCCGAGCCTTTCGAAAGCCAAAAGCAATGCCCAGCAGTACAACAATAGATCCGAGAATGATAACAAAGATCAAGGCAATCGGCGAGTAGCCGCAAGTCGAGACTCCTTCACCAGCGACTTCAACCCCGGCGGAATCGATAACGTTAACACGGGCAAGGAAGATGGATTGCGAGACGAACCAGTGTAGCGCACTCGAGCCTATGAGGAGTGGAATACCGTAACGATAGGGTAGTTGCAACCGATAGGTGCTTCGCTGCCCTCCTGTTGGAGATGTGACTCTTAGGAATCTTCTTTTGGATGCGTATGCGCTCCATTCCTCGGCGAGTAACATGCAGGTGAAAAGTCCATTGTAAGCGAAGTATAGGAAGGAAAGGAGAATTTGAGGCGAATTCGCAACTAGGACTGTCAAGATGACGCCAGCAGGGCCTGACAAGTCTTGGCT
The DNA here is from genome assembly GCF_014066305.1 of Letharia columbiana. Classification (NCBI taxonomy): domain Eukaryota; kingdom Fungi; phylum Ascomycota; class Lecanoromycetes; order Lecanorales; family Parmeliaceae; genus Letharia; species Letharia columbiana. The sequence continues at coordinate 56,005 of NW_023501086.1, forward strand.
GTGGTTCATTCTGATCAAAGTTTCAGCGTTGACATTGCCGAAACCGAGGGACCAGAGGTGTGACATGGACCGGTCGGTCAGTTGATCGTTGTTCAGGCCTAGGCTTAGTAGAGTGCCAGTAACAACGAGAGTCGATATACATCTAGTGCGCATGTAGCGGTCAGTAATGTGCAAATCATAAAAGTATACAGTGATATGCATCATGCTTTTCAAGCTGATAGGGAGGGATATCTGCACTGCGAGAGTACACAATGTATAGATCCCATTTACATTGTTATGTGGAATCATTGGACTACTCTGGTATAGAAACAAAGTCAAGTCGAGATAGTATCCTTGCTGAGACTTACAGAACATTACAAGCGAGCCATCTTCTTTGGCTGGCAGCTCGCCACCAGCGCAATCGTTTCGGATCCCATCTGCATAAAAGCAAGTCCCAAGATCTGCTGTTTTCAAACCGAGTCTTCCCGACTATGCAATTTCCTTCGGTTGTCACGTCAGGCCGATCCAGGAAGGAGGCAATTGCGTCACCAAGAGTCACTAGTGGCTCAGGATCTTGCTTCCATGCAATTATGCTCATGCAAACAGTCTTTATCAGATTGCATATGATGACCACAATCATGATCGCTAGACTGAATTGTAGCTTGCAATGCTCCTCTACGCTCTTGCTAAGACAATATTGAATGACGCTTTCGTTGAAAAATAACTTTCGGGGATGGATAATCGTCGCTCGGCACATCTGCTGCAATTTGAGATAGTGTTAACACGGAAGTATCGCAGTCCTTAGTAGTGAGTAATCCCGGCAGGACCGCCGTTGCTATCGATGATCAATTGCGATTCTTCGCCCAGAATCGCCGTAGAGTACAGCGTTGGTGGAATCTGAGAAGGTAGAGACCAGAAGTAAGTCTGAATTCTTGGAGATTATCGGGGCTGTATAAACCTCCACACATGCTTTATTCTCGAGCTTTACTAACAATGCCTGGTTCTTCTGGTAGTCCTTCAAGGTGTTCGTAGCGATCGTGAGATCCGTCGTTAAATCATCAAAGTCAATTGGCAGGTTCGAGAAATCGAACGGTGCCCCGTCTAAGAACTCGCTCGACACCACGTAAACATTATACTGACCGGTGCACAGACTGGAGAAGACTGCGCTGTTATAGAGTAAATGTAAGGGTACCGATGAGATAGCTAGCAACCACCAAAGAACAATTCGGCTTGTCGAAAGCCTTCGCAAGTTCCTGACACTGGGGACCCCAATGTCTAGCCAGACACCCTGGCCATGAGCCTTGTCGATCTCGCTGCGTGTAGGGGAAGATAGGCATTGCATGCTGTAGTTACTCGCGCCTAATAGCAACGTACTCAGAACGTTGATAGCGAGATGCATCAAAAATGTAAGGGTCGCCGTCCTTTTACAGCTTCCATCATGTAGAGTTCCAAGGCCGTTCTGGACCCCAGATATTGAGACTGCCCATATCGTCAAGATGAGATTGAGGACGAGGACCACGGCGGCGACCACTGCACAGCAAAGTACACCGAAATGGTATCCCTCCAGCTTTCTTAGTCGATGATAGTATAGAGACTTGAGACAGTGACGGACAAAGTGTATCCGACTCGGTGGCCTCGGCAATCCTTTGTTGAGGTCTTTGTTCGAAGCATACTGATTGAGCTTTGTCGAGGAGGAAGAGTTATGTCCGGGGATTGATCTTCTCTCTCAAAATTAGTGTCAGTTTCAGATGTATTTTTTAGGCAACGAACGCTGACCCGCTGAAGTTCGACATCTCCAATGTACTGGGCTCTGAGTCGGCATCGAGTGATGCGTATACCCGTCCACGATGAGCAAAGGCCAGCCAGGTCGGCAACAGGCTCTTTTTGGGTAGGGTCATGTTATGTATACTTGCACGCACTGTCCGCAGATAATTCAGAAGTTGTAAGGACCTCTTCCTCGTGCTGGTATTGTCGAGATCGATGGCGACAAGGACGCCGGACGTAGTCTACATGGGAAATCATATGATAGATGCCAGATGTCTTTAGAATTTGAAGACAAAAGGGTGTTCTGACGCCAGATCCTTGCAGGTTTTAGCACTCGAGGATTGCGGCTGAGCCATGCCCGACGTGAGGGTTGAAGACCAGGAAAGCAAAGGATCGAGAAACGCGTAATTGGGTACTCGCTTTGGCGTTTGCCGGAATCTAGCCCGACCGTGATGGAGGTGTGTCCAGAATGCTGATATTGCTGTTGTGATAGATAGTTTCTATTGATACTCGCCATCGTCCCTTTTTGGGTCCTAGCAGATGAGTACACGGCTCTACTTTCGCTGATATAGCCAGCAACTCTCAAGAGGGTCGTGCGCCATATAAACGAAGGATAGGCTGCTCAGATCATGACAAACCAATCATAGCGCCTCAAACCTGCCATACTCTAGTCATACTTCGTCCAGAGTTTCCAACCCTAGATGTAGTCCACAGTGAAATTTTGAAGGAGAGCCAGCCACTCTTCTGAAAGGGGTTCTTCAAGTATTCGATGCACATTAAAGGGGATTCGACAGCGTTCCTGAGGATGCTTCATTTCTCATGTATGGTTCAAGAGGTGAAAGATATGAGGTTCGGTCCCATCACCACGTCGAAAAGTTGTAACGCACCCTCGTACACACGCTCTTCCTCGCCTCCGGGAGACTTGGCATAGAGGCGAAGTATGTCCTTTTATCAGGCTGTGGTAGCAGGATGCATACTTTTCATTGTCTGTTTGGATGAAAGGGTAGGAAACCGTGCAGATTATGGTCTACATACTCTATGCAGATCAAAGGGGTGATTGATTGATTGATTGATTACATCATACTACCCTGAAGTCTTACCTTAGTGGCCGACTATGCGAGTTACGTAATCTATCTGATCCTTTTAGCCAATTATATAGTCTTAAATAAATGAGACTATATAAGTTACCATTATGATTCGCGTCTTATTATATTTAATTCTTGGAAAGGAGTATACTCTATATCGCTAAGGCCCTCTTATCTTGATTATATTCTTCTTTTTAATTATCTATTCTAGTGAATTCTTATTATTAATCTTTATTAAGGGCTTAATATTATCTAATAAATTTAGTATTTCTTATAAAGTTCGCTATTATAGAGGCGTAGCGTAATTTTATTAATATATTCTTATAAGTAATAATCTTCTCTTTTATCTTTCTTCTTTCTTTAATTTATTATATTCCTCGCTTCTTATTAAATAGTCTATATTTATAAAGAATATATCGAGTTATCTACTTCGCTTTATATTTATATTCTTTATTCTCTATATTTAATATCTATTAATTATAAAGAAAGATCTTAAAATCTATTTTCTCGATTTTTATTTATATTATTAGCGACGTCTTAACGCGCTTAACTCTCGAATATAGAAATTATATTTATTTCGACAGTATTAATTAAATTCTTTTAAGAATATTATCTCGCTTTTTATTAGTCTATTTAATAGTCTATTATTTTATCGCGTAGTTTTTAATAGTTATCTTAATTATTAATATTATTCTTATCTATATAATTAATAATTAAACTATTTCATTAATATTTATCTTTACTCTTTTATTATAAATTACTTAAGGCTCTCGCTAATTAATAATCTTCTTTATCTCTCTATTCGCTTATTTATTATTATTAATATCGATATATATTAGAATCTAGTATAATTTTATTACTATTTCGAGATATCTTAGCGAATTAATAATCTATATTATTTATATTATATAGATCTATTTTAAATACTTATCTAAGTCTTCGATAATCTAAATTAATATTTAATTATTTATATTTATTATAACTCTATTAAGTTATAATTTTATTTAATATATAGCTATTATAATTAAAGCTTAAAGAATATTATATAATTTTATTAAATATATTATATATTAATCGTTTAAGTTTAAATAGATATTAAAAATAGAATTAATATCTAATAATATAGTTAAAGCTCTTATCTTTTTATTAATCTTACTATTATCTATATATATTATTATATAATTATTATTAATTAATCTTTTAATTAGTTCTTTAACGACTTTTTTAATCTTATAAATTATTATTTTAGAAGATTTTTAATTAAGAGTAATACTAAAAGAGTATAATTTCTTAATCTTATTAATATCGTTATATTGTTCTTCGAATCTATTAATATATCGCTTTAGTAAACTTAGTTTTTTATTCTTCTTAAGTTTTCTTTTAGACTTTTATTACTTAAATTATAATTTAATAATCTCGCTATATATTAAATTAGTAATAATTTATAAAATAGCTTTTAAGATAATCTTATTTAATTATTATTTAATTAATAGAAAATATACTTCTATATTAAGTGCTAGAATAGATATAATCTTAAATACTTTAATTATCTTCTTCTTTATCTAAGATTAAATTCTTTATAATAATAAGAGATAAGTTTTATTATAGTCGATAGTATCTTTAGATTAATATTATACTAAGTAGTAGTATATTATTTATAGAATAATTATTATCTAATAGAGCTATCTTATACTCTTATAATTATTCCTCTATATTAATTCGATAATTTTTATTAATATATTAATACTTTTAGTAGTCTTAGATTAAATCTTCTTATTATAATAGCTTTATAGAAGTTTAAAGTTAATTTCAACTTCTAGATAGCGAATAAAGCGTCTTATCTTAATATATTATCTCTTATTAAGTTATAGAGAATAATTTAAACTAAATCTCTATTTTCTATTAAGATATAGTAGTTGATATTTATTAAGATTAAACTTTAATCTATATTATAATATCTACTTTATATAAACTTCGTTATAAATTTTATAAAGAGCGTTATAATTTTTCTCGATAAAGTCTCTTATTATTAGAAGATCTATATCATCTATAAAGTCGATAGCTATTATTTTTAAGTTAGCGCGATTATTATATTTATTAATAAGATTTAAGTTATAGAAGAGATAAAGTATAAGCGATAATAGTAATTCTTAAGAAATTTTAATTGCTATAAAAGTCTTTAATATAAAGTATTCGCTTATTTTTAATACTATTATTCTATTAAATAAAAACGATTCTATCTAATTAATTATTCTTATATTAATTTTTTACTTTTAAAGATTATAGAGTAATCGAGAATAAAAGATTTTATTATATATACTTAAAACGTCTAATAGTAATATCGTAGTTACTTTATTAGAGTTTTATATCTAATATATTCTTTTTAGAAGATAGTAGATATCGTATTTATATAATTATAATCTATAGTCTCTTATATATATAATCGATAGAAGTCTATATATCTTTATAAGATATATTATTCTTCTAGTAAGAATAAATTTTATTATCTTTTTTATAATATTAAGTAGAGCTATTAATTAATATTCTTTAGAAATCGAGTAATTCTTATCTAATTTCGAAAGAATAATTATTATTAATATTTTAAAGTACTCTAGATAATAATCGTTTATTATATATATATTAAATATTCTATATAGATAAGAGAGTAATAACTTTAGAATCTTTTTAAGAATTAGATTAGAGATCGCGTTTTCCTCTAAGACTCTCTTTAACGATACTTATATTATAATCTTTCTTATTTTATTTATAATAATTATACTTATTAAATAAATTTATAAATATATTATATTAATACTAATATTATCTAACTTCGTCTATATTAATAATAAAAAAAACGTTTTTATAAGAAGATCTACCTTTAAGTCTAATTTATTATATTCTTATTTATCTTTATTAAATAGCGAAGAGAGATATATTTATATTATAAGTTATTTTCTAGCTTACTTAGTCTTTTTTTATTTTATTTATAATAACTTATATATCTCTACTATAAACTCTCTAAACGCCTTTCTAATAATTCTCTTAATTAAATTATTTTTAAAGTTCTTAGCGACTTTATATTTATCTTATATTTTCTTTAAAAGTATTATTCTTTAGCTTCTTTTTAGTAATTTATAATATCTTTATACTTTTTTATATTCTAGCGTAAATTCTAATTTAGACTATAATAATAATTTAATAATCGAAGTAAACTTCTTTATAATCGCTTAAATAGAGTTAATAATAGCCGCTACTTAATAATTAATATTATTATTAATAAGATTTCTATTATTTCTTAAAAGATTAATTAGATACTCTTTCGATATTATAGCTCTAGCGAGTATCTCTTTTAAAATCTTAATATCTAGTTTATTAAAGTTTCGATATATTATTAATACTAACTTTATTATAACTAGCTTAAACTTTATAAGAATTAAAAGATAATTAAATTTACTTTCGAAATTATTTTCGATATTATAATTAATAATATTTATTATTAGTATTAAAGTAGCGAATAATAGATCTATTATTATTTAATAAGTAAAGACCTATAAATTAAATTCATGGAGTTAAATTTTTCTAAGTTAAATCGAATTTTAGCTCTAGCTCTAAGTTAAATCGAAGCCTAATCGCTTACTATACGTTTTTAATCTATATGCGAAGAGAGGCGCGCTAAGGTCTAATTAGAAAGGTATATTAAGTGTAAAGAATTAATCCGTAATAATTGCTTATAAAAAATAGAGAAAGGCTACGTTCTTATGATAAGAAGTATCGAAATATCGAAAAGAAATGAAGATAACGTATTAATTAGTGGTATAAATCCCACAATATCTTCTACCGTAGTAAAATCTTTCGAATAATAAAATAGCTATAGATATCGAATAATTTTAATTCGTTTAAATATATATCGTTCGATATTTCTTCTATAGAGACCTAATTAACTATAATAGTAGATTCTTCTCTTATAACGTTATTATAGTAATATATTATATTAATATAATAGAAATAATAGATTAAGTTATAGTAATATTCTTCGCTTACTAAGTAATAATTTAATATGAAATCGTAGAGAGCATATAACGTGAGAACTTGAAGAGCTGAGTCGTGTTCTTGACGATAATAACCTTATTACCGCTTGATTTCTCCGCAGTATTCTCCGCATTTGCCTATTATAGTTCCTTCTCTTACTTCTCAATATAGTGAAAATAACAGGTTAAGTTATAGTAGTATTCTCCGCTTACTAAGTAATAATTTAATGTGAAACGACTAAGTTATAGTGATGTTCTCCGCTTACTAAGTAATAATTTAATATGAAACCGTAGAGAGTATATAACGTGGGATCTTGAAGAGCTAAGCCGTGTTCTTAACGATAATAATCTTATTACCGCTTAATTTCTCCGTAGTATTCTCCGCATTTACCTATTATAGTTTCTTCTCTTACGATATTATTAATATAGTAAGAATAATAGATTAAGTTATAGTAGTATTCTCCGCTTACTAAGTAATAATTTAATATGAAATCGTGAAGAGTATATAACGTGAAATCTTGGAGAGCTAAGCCGTGTTCTTGACGATGATAATCTTATTACCGCTTGATTTCTCCGTAGTATTCTCCGTAGTATTCTCCGCAGTGTTCTCCGCATTTGCCTGTTATAGTTTCTTCTCTTACGATATTATTAATGTAGTGGGAATAATAGGTTAAGTTGTAGTAGTGTTCTCCGCTTACTAAGTGATAATTTGATATGGAATCGTGGAGAGTATATAACGTGGGATCTTAGAGAGCTGAGCCGTGTTCTTGACGATGGTGGCCTTATTACCGCTTGGTTTCTCCGCAGTATTCTCCGTAGTGTTCTCCGCATTTACTTGCTATAGTGACTTCTCTTATACTGGCTAAATAAATTAATATGAGATCGTGGAGAGTAGACCTATTATATTACTGCTGCTGCTGACTATATCCGTAATATTCTCCGCAGTATTCTCCGTATTCGCCTATTGTAGTTCCTCCTCTTATTTAACTAAGTGCTCTAGCTAAGTGACTAACTAAGTAGCTAATTAAGTGAATAACTAAATAACTAACTAACGATCTAACTAAGTGGATTATTAAGCTAATAGAGTAGATAGTATTAACTAAGTAACTAGTCGAGTATCGCTGGCTTAGAAGAAGTATATAGGGAAAGATGAAGACGATGGCTGTGAATCTATTTAGGCTCTTTTTAATCTTCTAATACGTTTATAAGCAGTAGCAGATAGCTATTAAGCTTCTTTACGGCCTCGATTATTAGTAATAGCGAAATCGCTAAGGGGTGATCTAAAGGCGTTAGTAGGGGCTTAAAGAGGCGGGTAAAAGGGGTATATATACCTGAAGCGTTTAGTAACGTTTCCGCGAGGGTATCGAGAACGAATATATTTATATTAATAAATTGATAGAATAATAAAAGAAGAATAATTATATAAATAAATAGGTGAAAGGATTATTATTCAATCTCGGACGCGTTTAATATAACTATTATATTTAAATATTTATTTAATCTATTAATAGTAGGCCAAACTTTAAAATTTTTACAGCGTTAGAAAGCGTAAAGCGAGCTCTACAATTTGAGAAATTATAAAGTAACTATATATATCGTAAGCTGAGTACTTCAAAGTGTAAAACTTCTATATATAAATTTTTAATAAGGAAGGCGTGGAAGGACTATCGGGCTAACTTAGCCGATCTAATTAAAGAGCGTAGCGAACTCGAATTTATAATTGACTGCACATACAAATTTAAGGTTTCCAAGCTCAGCTCTATCTTATTCTATTATATATACTAATAGTTTTCTTTATATATTACTATTTCTATTAATAATACTTATTCTATAGTAAATTCTTTCGCTATAAATATTAATTCTTCTACTTTTTTATCGATATAAGTATTTAATCTCTCTTATATTATATAATAAAGATTAAAGTCGTCTAGTATAATTTATTTATTATCTTTAGACTCTATAAATATCTTATATAGTTTATTAAATTCGTCTATTTATTAATTATTAAGATTATAGATATTATATATATATATAATTCTATTATTTTCGAATTTAATATTAAGAGTATAGAGGTTTAATAAGTAATATAATAAATACTATTACTTTAATAACATTCTCTTATTAATATAGAAGTATATTTATATATTATTATAATAGAGATAAATTAAGTTAAATCTATTCTTTAAAGAATAATATAATATATTTATATTAATATTTCTTTAAGACTTCTAAATTACTACTATATTAATATTATAAATCTTTTTATTATCGAAGAGTTCTATTATAATTATTCTAATTTTTTTTATATTATATTATAGTATTAATAGCTAATTAGAGTATACTATTATTTCTTAATATTATTATTAATATTATTTACTCGCTCCGCCTAGTCTATAGAGTTTATATTCTCTTTTTAAGTATTCTTCTTTTTTTAATTATCGATAAATCGAATATATCTCTTTTTATTTTTATTAATAAAGATCGTAATTCTCTTATTATTACTCTTTTAACTTAGGAGTTATTTATTATCCTCGAGATTATTAATTTCCTTTATCGCTATATCGTTTTTATATCATTTAACTTTATTTATTACTTTAAAAAGCGATTTATTTCTAAATAAGACTCTTATTAATAATATGAAAGTATATCTTCTTTTATTTAGCTAAAGATTCGATATAGTAGTTCTTTCGAGATTTAGCGCTCTAATTCTTTTTCTATTAACTATTTTATTTTTATCTATTAGCTTATTACGCGTAAATATTAATCTTAAAAAAAAATTCTTATTTCGCTTATAATTAGATATATTCTAAAAGTAATTATTTAATTAATCGCTTATTTAGTAGCTAGTTAATATTTTCTTCGTTATTATAAATTATAAAGAAGTTTATTATCTCGCTATTCTTATTCTCGCTATCTTTCTCTTCTTTACTATATATATCTTATTTTAAGCCTTATATAGTTTCTTATAAATTAAGTATTTACGAGTATTAATTATATAATCTTTATAATAATACTCTTTTAAGCATTTCTCGTATACTAAGTAATTCTTTTTAAGATATATAGTCGATAGATAATTGTATTTTTAGTATATAAAGTATTATTTTAATTTATACTACTTATTATAGACGTAATAGCTATATAGTTTTAAATCGATAATTAAATCTTCTTTTAATACTCTATTTTCTTTCTCTAAGAATATTAGTTTAATAATTAATAAACTCTTATTATAACTCTCTTTATTTACGTTAAATTAATCTAGTTATATTATATCGAGATTTAGCGTATTAATATTCTTATTCTAAATTCTTTTAATTATTATAGTTATATCTTTAATATTAAATATATTAATTCTTACTTTATAAAGTAAGAGACTATATATTTTAATAATTACTCTTATATTATTACTTATCTTTAAAGTCTAATTCTTACTTTTTCTTAATTTATTCGCTTTCTTCTTATTTATAGCTATAATATATATATCGCTACTCGCTAGCCTTCTAATCGTTTTAATAGATTTTCTTATAATATTTATACTCTTTATATATCTATTAATTATCGTAATTATCTTACTCGATATCTTCTTCTTTAATATTTTACTTATTATCTTATCTTATAACTTTATAATAATCTTATTTAGCTTATTATATAGTACTTAATTTTATTTTAATATTATTAATAATATAATAGAGATTTCTTCGATAATAAAGAAGAATATTAAGAATCGATTTAGTACGCTAGCGTAGTTAATTATTAATATATTACTTTTTAAACTAGTTATCTAATACTTAATATATATAATCTTTTTCTTTATATTATTATCTCGATTACTTAAGTTAATAGCTAATTTATATACTTTATTTAAAACTATTTAAATTTTAGATTTATTATTCCGTTTTTTTATAAATATTACTATCGCTTTAAGAGTAGTAACTACTTTATTTATTAGTAATTTCTAGTCTTTATCTATTATTTTTAGTATAATATTTATTAATAACTTTAATATAAATGCGTACTTCTTAAAATTATAGCTATTATAATTCTATTAAAACTAATTAGTTTTATTTAATATAATTATAGAGATATAGATATTCTTTAAAGTTAATTAAAGAGGTACTAGTCTTACTAAGTACTTTAAATATATATATCTACTTTCTATAGCTTAATAATATAGTATAAGCGTTATATAAAAGTTTTTTAAATTAAAGAGATATCTTAATAGCGATAGAGGGTACTCGATTACGCCTTCTCGCCGTTCTAGATAATTTATAACTTTACGCGTCTAAGAGAAATTAATAAAAGATTAAGTATATTAATAATAATAAAAAACTTTTATATATAAATACTCGATTTATAAGAAATTATATAAGGCTTAAAATAAGATATATATAATAAAGAAGAGAAAGATAGCGAGAATAAGAATAATAAGATAATAAATTTCTTTATAATTTATAATAATAAAGAAGATATTAATTAGCTATTAAATAAGCGATTAATTAAGTAATTACTTTTAGAATATATTTAATTATAGACGAAATAAGGAATTTTTTTTAAGATTAATATCTATACGCGATAAGCTAGTTATAGTAGATAGAGATAGAATAATTAATAGAGAAGAAATTAGAGAGCTAAATCTCGAAAGAATTACTATATCGAATCTTTAGTTAAGTAAAAGAAGATATACTTTTATATTATTAATAAGAGTTTTATTTAGAAATAGATTATTCTTTAAAGTAGTAGATAAAGCTAAATAATATAAAAACGATATAGCGATAGAAGAAATTAATAATCTCGAGAATAATAGATAGCTCTTAAGTTAAAAGAGTAATAATAAGAGAATTATAATTCTTATTAATAGAAATAAAAAGAGATATATCTAATTTATCGATGATTAAGAAAAGAAGAATATTTAGAAAGAGAATATAAACTCTATAGACTAGGCGAAGCGAGTAAATAATATTAATAATAATATTAAGAAATAATAGTATATTTTAATTAGCTATTAATATTATAATATAATATAAGAAAATCTAGAATAATTATAGTAGAACTCTTTGATAATAAAAAGATCTATAATATTAATATAGTAGTAATTTAAGAGCTCTAGAGAAATACTAATATAAATATATTATATTATTTTCTAAAGAATAGATTTAACTTAATCTATCTCTACTATAATAATATATAAATATATTTCTATATTAATAAAAGAATATTATTAAAGTAATAATATTTATTATATTATTTATTAAATCTCTATACTCTTAATATTAAGTTTAAAAATAATAGAATTATATATATATATAATATCTATAACCTCGATAACTAATAAATAAACGAACTTAATAAATTATATAAGACGCTTATAAAGTCTAAGAATAATAAATAAATTATATTAGACGATTTTAATCTTTATTATATAATATAAGAGAAATTAAATACTTATATTAATAAGAGAGTAGAAGAACTAATACTTATAGCGAAAGAATTCGCTATAGAATTATAAGGTAGTAAGACCTCTTTTAATAAAACTACGTAGCAGCTATGTAATTACGAGGTCTAGATGCGTAGTTAATAGAATAGATGAATTAGTTACTAAATAAACTAATAACTAAAGAAAGAAGAAGAGAAAAGAAAACTCGTAAGTATTTAAGACTTTATTAAGTATATTAAATACTCGCTCTAGCTGCGTAGCTTACAACCTAACAAGTAACGTAAGCGAGCCTATTAGTTTACTTTAAGTACTTTTACCCTTATAACTATATCCCCCTTAGAAGATTTAGCCTCTAAATCTTATCATTATTACGCTTTATAATTAAATGCGTATAAACTTATTAATACTATCTACGCTATCTATTATCAGCTTAAACGTAGTTTAAACTAATATATACTATAATAACATATTCGTACTATAAATTCTAAGATCTTCTTAAGTATATTATTATATTTATATACTAAATCGCGATAGTATCGCTATACGTATTATTATTTTAATTAATAGAATATAGACGTAGTATTACCTTATTACGATATACTATTATTATTATTACTATACGCTATTATTATATTATTACTTTATAATCGTAGTAATTCTATTATAATAATCGTTAAAAGTCGCGCTAGTAAGTATAAAAGACTTACTTTTAGTCTAACTTTTATTCTTCTTAGTAATAATATTAACGCTAACGCTATTATAAGTAAATATCTAATTCTTCTTTATATCTACTATTTTATCTTCATTCGTTCTTATCGTAATATCGCGATAGCGAGCTACGTATTATCGTAATAGTATAGCATATATATTAATTAAGATAATAATTAAATAAGATTATAGTTACTTAAATTAACTTCACATATAATAAGTATCTTAAAGAATACTTTACGATACTTTATGAATAGTATAAGAAGTATACTAATATATCGATAGTAGTATTAAATCTTCGCTCTTATAACTCTACGAGTTACTAAGTGCTCGTAGTCGTCGTAATTCCTACGCCTCGCGCTATTGCTAATAGACATTTATATCTATTTTAAAGACGTACTTAACTAAGAAGACTATTAGCCCCCCTTATCGCTACTTTCATTACTACTTTTATCGCTACTTTCATCGCTACTCTCATCGCTACTCTCGTTATTTATACTTCGAATATCGATTATAAGTAAAAGAGATATTAAATAACTAAGAGGTTACGCTAACGTATACTAGTCTCCTTTTACTATTATTATATATATACTCTTACACATAATCCTTATATAATTTATATCGCGTTTTCTACTAGCTCGCGCTAGCGTAAATGCGGGCGATACTTTCGCGAGGGTTATATATACGTAATAAACTCGATGCTTTAGAATCGGCCTACGGGTATTTTAGCTATTTTCGCTAGACCTTTTAACTATAACTTATTCGCCCTTTAAGACTTCTATACTACTACTACTTTCGCGATTTTTCTCGCTTCTTAATCTCTCTTAACGATTACGCCTTTAGCTTTATCTTAAATACTAATTTATATAATTTCTTTACTTACTCAAAGTTCTTAATTACGCCTTTAGCATTTTTAAGATATTTTATTAGTTCTTATAAAGCTTCGTAAGATAGAGAGTCTTTTCAATTAATAAGGTACTTAGTCTTACTCTTATAAACTCTTTTATCTAATACCTTATTAACCTCTCACTCTTCTTCTTTATTAATTAAGACTACTTATAACTTCGAATTATTATTATACGAGTATTACGACTCTAGTAGCAATATATGAAATATAGAATAAATTCTTTTATATCTAGTAGAAAGGTCTAGCTTATAAGCCTATATACTTATTTTCTCTAATACTTTAAAAAGCCTAAGCTATCTATAATTAAGTTTCTTCTTTAATCGTAAGATACGTATATTTAAGCTTCGTAATAGTACTTTATCTTCTTTCTTAAAGGTTATAGCCCTATAATTACTATTATAATACTTTACTTACTACTTTAACACTCGCTTCTATAATTCTTTTAGATACGATCTTATCTCTTATAATTATTCTACTCGCTCTATAATAAGCGATACTTCCTCTCTTAAGATTCTACTCTTAAAAGCATTTTCTAAGTCTACTATATATTTCATTAATAGATCTTATAAAGTCTTACTAATACTTATATATACGCTATTATTATATATGAACGTAGTCATTAATAAGATTTTAAACTAGTTATTCTACTTATAGTTATAGTATACTTATAAATAATATTTTAATATCTAATTTTATCTCTTAGTCTAATCATCGATCTAAGAATAAAATATAGTACTTAGTCTACGCTTCGCATCTAGATATTAATATAGCGTTATCTAGAACTTACTTATAAATAGAGAGCCTTAATTCGAAATTAAGTTACATATTATACCGCGTAGTAATATAAACTCTCGCTATAAGATATTAGTAAGATTATTAGTCTTTAGATTCTTAATAATCGCTATATACGTTATATACTTAATTAGCTTATCTACTAAGATTAAGATAATATTATAAATCTTATTAATATACGAATCCCTTATAAGTAGTAGATTCGTAATGAAATTTAGTATTATAGTATAAAATAAATTTACGTTATCTAAGAAAATCGACGCTAGCTCGCTATACGACTTATAATAATAAACTTACACCCTTTAATAATCGAAGTAAGTACGAATATACTCTACTATATCGCTTATTATATCTATTTAATAGTACTTAAACTTAATACCCTCTTTAATACGCTTATAAGCGAAGTGCCTAGTATTAAAGTTATTATAATTTATATAAAGAATCTCTTTCTTTATAGTAGAATCGTTAGAAATATAGACTATAAGGCCACAACGTAGTAATTTATCCTTATCGACTCTTTATTTCGAAAGCTTATTCTATTTAACAGCGTATCTTTAACGCCACTTCTTATTCGTAATAAAAGTGTTCTTGCGTTATAATTTAAGTAATTATACTATTATCGATTCTCGTAGCTTTAAATAAAATCTCTTCGACTTTAAAATCTAGTAAATTAGAAGTTAAGACGATATCGTAGCATCTAAAATACGTATTTATCTATCGAGTACTCTCTTATCTAAGTTAATAACTTAGATATCTATAATAATAATATCATTTAATTACTTCGTTAACGCTATAAGTTTAACTATAATAGATATATCATTATATTCTTATAGATTAAATTAATATTTCTAATTACGAAGCTTATTTCACAAGATAAAGAGAAAATTATTATTATTATCCTCGCTATTATTCGATTTAATAATATTAAATCTTCTTAATAATATATTTATAGAGTTAAGTTTTCTCTTATAATATTCGATAATAAAGTTAAATATAGCTAATTTCTTAGTTTAGCGAATCTACTTCGTATTAAGCTCTTTTATTATTATAAAATAACGTAAGTTATTATAATCTAAGATTATATAAATAAAATACTTATTATCTTATAAGTAATATCTTTAATTCTTAAAGTCTAATATAATCGCATAGAGCTTTTTATTATAAGTATTCTAGCGAGACTTAGCGCCTTTAAATTTATAACTAAAAAAAGTAATAAGATATTATTACTTATTCTCGCTTAGTTAACTAAGCATATTATCTATATCTATATTAAAAGTATTAATCTTTATAATAAGCGATACTTTCTAATTATAGTATTTTAGCATAGATATAATAATAAACACTCGCTTAAGTATCTTAAAAGTCTCGCGTATTTTCTTATTAAATACGAAGGATAATCTAATCTCATCTTTCTTTACTTCTCGAATTAGATTTATTAAAAGCGTAGCTATCTATAAAAAACCTCGCATAAACCGCCAATAAAAGTCTGCGAACTTTAAAAAAACTAAGATATTCTTAATAGACTCTAATTTTAGTTACTTAGTAATGGCTTTAATACGCGATAGCTTTATTTAAATATCGTACTAGTTTATTAAGAACCTTAGAAAGATAATCTTATTACGATTAAAAGTATATTTCGATAATTTTATATAGAGTCGATACTTTAATAGTACGCGTAGTACTTTACGTATATACTCTTAATATAACTCTTTTATTTCGAAATAGATTAGTATATTATTTAAGTATATTACGTAGAAGACATCGATATATAACTTAAATACTTTATTTATATAAGCTTAGAAGATTATAAGAACATTTATAAGGCTAAAAGATATTACTTAATATTTAAACTAGCCGTAGCGAGTTTAAAAGGCGATTTTCCACTCATCTTTCTTTCGCACTTATATTCTATAATACGTATTACGAATATTAACCTTAATAAAGTACTTCGTATATATAAATCTTTCTAAGGTCTCTAAGAGCAGTAATAACGAGTAATTATTCTTAATAATTATCTCGTTAAGCTCTCGATAGTTAATATATAGTTATAGCGAGCTATCTAGTTTCTTAATAAATAGCACTAACAAGTTAATCTAACTAATTAAGAGTTAAATTTACTTTCTTTTAAATATAATATTCAGATAATCTCTAATCGCTACGAGTTCGTTATATAATATATTATAAATCGAATCGCTTCTAGATAGCTTCTTAGGTTATAGGTCGATAGAATATTCGATTTAATTATATATATTAAGACTATTAAATAGCTCTTCTAAAAAGATTTCTAATAGATTCTTAAGTTATTTAAGTATATTAGAGTCGTCTAGCTACGTAATATTACATCGTATAGCTTTATTATAATTATCTTTACTACTTTTAAATAGAATCTAATATAAAAATATAATAAACGCTTATCTTAGACTATATGTAACTACTATATTAACTAATAACGCAAACTACTCTATATCCATTATTACGATATCTACTTACTTCTTATTACTTATAGAAAAATCGCGATAGATCTAGAACTACTTATATTAATGAATATCTAAATTAATATTATAGATCTAAGGAAAACTAAGAATAAGGTTATATTCTTATATATTCACAGTATACACCTTTAAGATTTACTCTTACTTTTTTCCTCGACTATCCGCGAGGCTAAAGATTAGATTATACTTTCTATACGAGAATATTTAATAATTATCGATAGCACGTACTATTATTAGCGCGTATTCAGGTTCAGAAATCTATATCTCTTTAATAAAAGATTATGATATAAAGATTTCTTTATTACCGATATCTACTAGAGTAATTATCTTATACTTTTCATTTAGCGTAATAATTTCGCCTCTTAATAATAGAGAGCGAGGTTATCGCTTAGTTAATAACATATCTAATACTATAGTAATAAGTATTAAACTTTATCTTTTCCCTTATCTAATTTATAATTATATACTTCGTTACTTATAACGTAGTTTAAATATTTAAGCGAATTCTTATAATGCCTTAGCTATTTATAATTATAGTATTATATCTTAGTAAAGAATATCTTTAGCTTAATATAAGAGTCGCCATCTTCGAGTTTAATTCGCTTAGGCTTTTAACCTTATAACATCGATAAGAATAAACTCTTCTTTTAATCTTATTAGTTCTTTATATATTATCTCTTAGACTTAGTATACTATTAACTACTACTCTCTTAATTACTTATCTTATTATTAAAGTAAGTCTTATCTAGAGTAGAGAGCTCTTTCATTTTTTATAGTCTTTGCTTTATGCTCTGATATTATTATAGTATAACAATATAGATAATAGATTAAGTAGCCTCCTTTATAACTTTTAGAGGAATTTTCTCTATTACCCTATCTCGTAGACCTTTTATACGTTCTAAGTCGATTATATAACGTTCTCGCTACGATTAGAGTATAATAAGATAGTTATTAAAGCTGGCTATCGATTATATATCTCTTATAACTACTTTAATTAACTGATATTCTATATTATAAAATTTAACGACTAGATTATAAATTTAATTTAAGTATTACCTCTTATATTTCTCTTAGATAAATTTCTTAATATTATATAATATCGCATCTCTAATATTTCTCTAGATCTACTTCTTAGTATTTATCAAGAGAGCTAAAGCTTAGCGAGTCTTTTCTTTATTTATATAAAAATCGATATAAGACGTCGAGGCGATAAAATTATTACAGTCTTAAAGAAATATAACTATCGAGTTATAGTTATTAAGATATTACGTATTAGATATCTTAATAACGCTTATCTTCTTATAACTCAAATTACGATAATAATTATCACTATACTTATAGCAATATCCTTACATATTCTATATTTCAATTAGTTTAAGTTTTTCGACGACTAGTTACTTCTTAGTATTAAGCTTTAAAAGTCGATAGCGTTAAACTTAAGTTAAGTCTACGAAGTAAGAGTTTTCGTCTATAGATAAAGGATTATTAGATATAACGCTTCGGCGGTTATTATTTTCGCTAATAGTATAATTAGAATTTTCATAAATATCGGAATTAGTATTATGATCGCTTAATTACGTAGTAGACGTATTCTAATAAGAGTTATCTACTAGATTAAAAACGTCGCCAATTAGTCGTAATAGAATATTTCTACTTCGTAAGTTAATAGAATTAACTTACGAGTTACTTATTATAACTAAATTAGATAACTCTATATAAACGAAGTTATTAGAACTATAAGATAGTAAGATCTCTTTTAATAGAACTGCGTAGTAGCTATATAATTATGAGATCTAGATACGTAGTTAATAGAATAGATAAATTAGTTACTAGATAAACTAATAACTAAAAAAAGAAGAAGAGGAAAGGGAACTCGCAAGTATTTAAGACTTTATTAAGTATATTAAATACTCGCCCTAGCTGCGTAGCTTGCAACCTGATAAGCGACGCAAGCGAGCCTATTAATTCGCTCCGAGTACTTTCACTCTTATAAGAATAAGTATTATTAGTAGAAATAATAATATATAAAGAAAACTATTAAATAATAATAGATTTACTATTCGCTACTTTAGTATTAATAGTAAATATTATTAATTATAATATCGAAAATAATTTCGAAAGCGAATCTAATTATCTTCTAATTTTTATAAAGTTTAAGCTAGTTATAATAGAGTTAATATTAATAATATATTAAAACTTTAATAAACTAAACGTCGAGATTTTAAGAGAGATACTCGCTAGAGTTATAGTATCGAAAGAGTATCTAATTAATTTCTTAGAGAATAATAGAAATCTTATTAATAATAATATTAATTATTAAGTAATAATTATTATTAACTCTATCTAAGTAATTATAAAGAAGTTTACTTCGATTATTAAATTATCGCTATAATTTAGATTAAAATTTACGCTAGAATATAAGAAAGTATAAAGATATTATAAATCGCTAAAAAGAAGTTAAAGAATAACGCTTTTAAAGAAAGTATAAGATAAGTATAAAGTCGTTAAGAACTTTAAAAATAATCTAATTAAGAGAACTATTAGAAAGGCGTTTAGAGAGTTTATAGTAGAGATATATAAGTTACTATAAATAATATAAAAAAAAATTAAAAAAATTAAAAAATAACTTATAATATAGATATATCTCTCTTCGCTATTTAATAAAGATAAATAAGAATATAATAAATTAAGTTTAAAGATAGATCTTTTTATAAAAACGTTCTTCTTATTATTAATATAAATAAAATTAAATAATATTAGTATTAATATAACGTATTTATAAATTTATCTAATAAATATAATTATTATAAATAAGATAAGAAAGATTATAATATAAGTATCGTTAAAGAGAGTCTTAAAGAGAGATATAATCTTTAATCTAATTCTTAAAAAGATTCTAAAATTATTACTTTCTTATCTATATAGAATATTTAATATATATATAATAAACGGCTACTATCTAGAGTACTTTAGAATATTAATAATAATTATTCTTTTAAAATCGAGTAAGAATTATTTAATTTTTAAAGAATATTAATTAATAGCTTTACTTAATACTATAAAAAAGATAATAAAATTTATTCTTATTAGAAGAATAATATATTTTATAAAGATATATAAACTTCTACTAGCTATATATATAAGAGATTATAGATTATAATTATATAAATACGATATTTACTATCTTCTAGAAAGAATATATTAAATCTAAAACTCTAATAAAGTAGTTACGATATTACTATTAGACGTTTTAAATATATATAATAAAGTCTCTTATCCTCGATTACTTTATAATCTTCGAAAGTAAAAAATTAATATAAGAGTAATTAATTAAATAGAATTATTCTTATTTAATAGAATAATAGTATTAAAAATAAGCGAATACTCTATACTAAAGACTTCTATAGTAATTAAAATTCCTTAAGAATTACCACTATCGCTTATACTTTATCTCTTCTATAATTTAGATCTTATTAATAAATATAATAATTACGTCGATTTAGAAATAATAATTATTAACTTTATAGATAATATAGATCTTCTAATAGTAGAAGACTTTATTAAGAAAAATTATAACGCTCTCTATAAAATTTATAATAAAGTTTATATAAAGTAAGTATTATAATATAAATCGAAGTTTAATTCTAGTAAATATTAATTATTATATCTTAGTAGAAAATAGAGATTTAGTTTAAATTATCTTCTATAACTTAATAAGAGATAATATATTAAGATAAAACGCTTTATCTATTATCTAGAAGTCGAAATCGACTTTAAACTTCTATAAAGTTATTATAATAAGAAGATTCGATCTAAGATTATTAAAAGTATCGATATATTAATAAGAATTATTAAATCGACGTAAGGCGGTAATTATAAGAGTATAAGATAGCTTTATTAAACGATATCGAGTAATTATTTTATAAATAACATATTACTACTTAGTATAATATTAGCTTAAAGATACTATTAACTATAATAAAACTTATCTCTTATTATTATAAAGAATTTAATCTTAGATAGAGAGAAAGATAACTAAAGTATTTAAGATTATATTTATTTTAATACTTAATATAGAAGTATATCTTCTATTAGTTATATAATAGTTAGATAAGATTATCTTAAAAGCTATCTTATAAATCGCTATTAATTTAATATATAGCGAGATTATTAAATTATAATTTAAGTAATAAAAGTTTAAAAGAAAATTTAAGAAGAATAGAAAACTAAGTTTATTAAAGCGATATATTAATAGATTTAAAAAATAATATAGCGATATTAATAAGATTAAGAAATTATATCTTTTTAGCGTCGCTCTTAATTAAGAGTCTTTTAAAATAATAATTTATAAGATTAAGAAAGTCGCTAAAGAACTAGCTAAAAGATCGATTAATAAAGATTATATAATAATATATATAGATAATAATAAGATTAATAAAAAGATAAGAGTTTTAGCTATATTATTAGATATTAATTCTACTTTTAATATCTATTTAGATTTAAATAATTAATATATAATATATTTAATAAAGTTATATAATATTCTTTAAGCTTTAATTATAATAATTATATATTAAATAAAATTATAACTTAATAGAGTTATAGTAAATATAAATAATTAAATATTAATTTAAATTATCGAAGATTTAAATAAGTATTTAAGATAGATCTATATAATATAAATAGTATAGATTATTAATTCGCTAAGATATCTCGAGATAGTAATAAAATTATATTAGATCTCGATATATATTAATATTAATAATAATAAATAGACGAATAGAGAGACGAAGAAGATTATTAACTAGCGAGAATAAGTAATTTATAATAAAAGAGTAGAGATAAATATTAATAAAATAGTCTAATTATTAATTATATAAATAAGAATAATATTAATAATTAAGATAGCTATTAGAGATTACGCGATAGAATAATAGACTATTAAATAGACTAATAAGAAGTAAAATAGTATTCTTAGAAGAATTTAATTAATATTATCGAAATAAATATAACTTTTATATTCGAGAGTTAAGTACGTTAAAACGTCGCTAATAACGTAAATAAGAATTAAGAAAATAGATCTTAAGACCTTTCTTTATAATCGATAAATATCGAATATAGAGAATAAAGAATACGAGTATAAAGCGAAGTAGATAACTCGATATATTTTTTATAAATATAAGCTATTTAGTAAGAAGCGAGAAATATAATAAGTCGAAGAAAGAAGAAAGATAAAAGAGGAAGTTATTACTTATAAGAATATGTTAATAAAATTATATTACGCCTTTATAGTAATAGATTTTATAAGAAGTATTAGACTTATTAAATAATATTAAATTCTTAATAAAGATTAATAATAAGGATTTACTAGAGTAGATAATTAAAAAGAAGAATATAATTAAGATAGAAAGGCCTTAGCGATATAGAATATACTTCTTTTTAAGAATCAAATATTTAAGACGTAGAACTATGACGGTAATTTGTATAGTCTTATTTATTCAAGACTATATAATTGATTGAAAGGATTAGAAAGATTACGTAACTCGCATAATCGGCCCCTAAGGGAAAAATTCAGGAAAAAAAAATAAAAAAAAAAAAAAAAAAAAAAAAAAAAAAAAAAAAAAAAAAAAAAAAAAAAAAAAAAAAATTTTTTTTTTTAAAGCGAGTGCTGTTGTTGTGGCGTTGAAGCAGGTCGATGATCATCGTAGAGTACAGAGCTTCAGCTCCAGGCTAATCACTCACCACAGGAGTATCCAGAACCGCTTTCCTTACCCCCGGGGCACTTCCCTCGATCCGGCCTAGATAGTAGTGCCTTCTTTGCTTCCCATGTCCTTCTTCCCCTCCGCAGCTTCCGAACATCACAGAAACAACCTCACGACAATAATCAATACATCACCAGGACAATCGCGATATCAAACATGGTCTACACTATCGTAGTCCACCTCTACGCCAAGAACTCCGCCGAGTCCATCTCGAAGTTGCACGACAAGCTCGTCGAAGCTAGCAATGTGTACAGCAAGGACCAGGAGACAATTTCTTGGTTTGTGATGCAGGATAATCAAGACAAGAGGGCCTTTACCATTGTAGAACGCTACGAGCATGAGAGCGTACGTCGGTCTTTTCTCCTTCTGCGGATGCTTTCAGCTGCCCTCAAAATGGGCAGGCGTAGAAATGTACTGATGAGTTGCCGGATATAGAGCCAGAAATATCATCTCGACGTACGTTGAAGCTTTACCCTCGCGGTCAATGACGCAGCTTGTTAGCAAGGGCCGTTCTTATTCTAATCCAATGACGCAGAATCCATACTGGAAGACGTTCAATCCGTATGTCGAGCCATTACTTGAAAAGCCGATGGATTTGAGGCGCTTCAATGAGTTGTAGGAGAAGGAGGCAAATGTCTTTGAGTCATGGCAACTCTTCCCAGAAAGGAAAGGCGGACAAATTCACTCTACGAGTAGCATTCGGACCGGTTGTACAGGCGCATCAAAGGCTCGCGCTTGTCCCAAGAAAACATGATGCTCGGACCCTTGTGGAGACTTTCCTGTTGCGAATGATGCGTCGCCTGGCTAAAAGCCTTGCTTCAGGCGCAGAGCCGCATTGTCAGTCATGAATGAAATTATCGATTAATGGGTCACATTTGCATCTGAGCGAACATACTGTTTTACCGTTGCGCTATCAAACCGTTGCTGATCATAATACTGACATGAGACATGTGCTTATTTGCCTCTCTGCTTTTGGTTGCTGGAGCTGCTAAGGCGCTGGTGCCATTCTCTCCGCTGGACATTCAACCAAGCCATCCGCAGCCTTCTGGGGGAAACAACTATCTTAATGAAACTTCGGATACGGCAGCCTCGTCCGCCTGGCTTGACGAAGCATCATCCGAAATGACTGCCTCGTCTCTATCCATGACGAACTCTACGCTCGTGTTGAACAGTGTATTGGCAGAACCCAAATTCATGTGCCTAGATCGCTTTGGCTCCAACTTGAATCCACGAAGCTGCCAATCTGCAGCCTTTGCCATCGGGGACCTGTCGACAAGTCTTTTTACCTGGGGACCTCGCGGTACTGCAGTCACATACGACTTTCCCATGCCTCAGCGGTGGGTTAGCTGTATGTGATCATCGAGACCTTTGGCTATAAAGGTTTCTTGCTGAAATACACTTTGCAGCGGACGGCACCTGCATCATCGCAGCGCTTATTGGGCCACGCTCCACTTTCGCCCTCGCCACTTTGCAAGATATGGCAATGGGAGCCAACACGGTGATTCAGCAATGCGTTGAGCAGAAGAGTCCAAACGAGGGTGGGATTGTGAAGGAGCTTGGTGAGTGCGCCACTTCCATTTCTCCGGCAAA
The DNA here is from genome assembly GCF_014066305.1 of Letharia columbiana. Classification (NCBI taxonomy): domain Eukaryota; kingdom Fungi; phylum Ascomycota; class Lecanoromycetes; order Lecanorales; family Parmeliaceae; genus Letharia; species Letharia columbiana. Next base: position 80,543 of record NW_023501086.1, read on the forward strand.
GGACTAATCGAGCCTCAGGGGATGGCAGGCTGGGTGTCATCGTTGCCAAACAAACACCCAACGTTCGTTGTTACGGCAGTGCTGCCGTCATGGGCATAGTCAACTCTTGCCAAAGTATCATGGATAAGATGGATGTCAGCAAAGAAGTGAGGACTTTCGGGACGGGAGGCGTAGGCGTCAATGTGAAGTTGCCTTATACTTGGTATTCCGGTGAGCAAAGCTGCTCCGAAGACTCGACATTACCATATAGCTAATGTGAGGTCTGCAGTGGATAACAAGTGCATCATGACTCTTCGGACCTCTGGCCCATCGGATAGTGAGTCGTGGCATAGGGTATGGGAGACAGCGACGTTCGTTACTGCCATGTGCGCGAGACAAGGGAAGAAAGGCTTGCACTCTCAAGTTGGTGAGTTGCCCCTTTGAGACCTTGGGTGAATTTCGAGCATTGACTGATGTCGGCAGGGACGAATAAGAATCTCTTTCTTGAGGTCGCTGCAGAGGGCATGGCCGATGTTGAAACATCATAAAGCTATCTCACAGGAGAAGAACCTGGTGGGGCACAATTGCGACTGCTGGGTCTTGCTACTCTACTTTAGCTTTCTATACCAGGAACGGGCTCATCTGACAGGAGCCAATTTGCACCGCTGGCGCACTGAATGATTATAAGATCATCGAACAGTCCAAGCTGGTCGGGACTAGGGGAGGAGATCCTTAGGGTACGGACGCCGAGGAAGTATTCCGATTAACCCGATCTTCCTTCCGAGCGGCTTAATCCGAGACATAAAACCTCGACCGTCTCCAGGTGAAGGGCTTGACAAGAAAAGAAATCCTCACAGCAAATCTCGAATTCGGTGAGCCGCTTCTGCGCATCAAAGTACTCCGTAATGCGCTCTTAATGACCGCTTCTATGGCTCCAACCGCGCTGAAGTCGCGCAGGCGGTATCGGGTAACGTCAAAATGCATAGCCCATTGGATGTGGTATCACACACTTCGTTCAGTCTATTCGAACCCTTTACAACCGTTCCCTCGACAAGTTTGTACTCCTGAAGCCATGCTTTCGCACTACATAGCATGCCTAAGCGGCTTCATCTCAGCAGCTTCAACGCTGAATGTAGCTCCTCAAGGTTCCATCGCTATCGTTTCAGATACATCGACATCTTCATCGAACCTCTTCGAATTGCTCTCGCCATCGAAACAGTCCATATCCTGGTCGAACAAGTCCTTCACTCCTGCCCATCCACCATCTCTACCAGCCAACTCTTCAGCACTCAGAGCTCCAGGTCTGGACGTCGATAAGCCCATATTTTGGGAGATAACACCTAGCGGTAACGTCATAGGGTTACAGTGCAACGTACGCTACGGCCGTCGATTAGATTTCCGGGACTGCAGAGACGCATACAGCTACATCCAGCGAACGAACGAAAGAGTCTCGCGGATAGCACAGCGAGGCAGTGGATTGCCTCAAGATATGGGACTGCCGCAGAGAGCCTTGGGAAGTACGTCCTCCCTTCTATCACGGTTCTTTCCAATCGCCCACTACTATCGCGGGCAAAGATTACTATCGCTGATCGTAGAGGCAGGCAAAGGCAAATGCCGCATCGATTCAGAGATCATAGCGCCTTACGACACGGCACGTGCAAGCCCGAAGAACATCGCTGAAGCGAGTTATGCGTTGATTGAACGGTGTGCACCGAGGTCCGGGGGTATTGCTATCAATATTGGTCGGTGCAAATGGAGGAGTATACCTACAGAGTGACATCGTACTAAAAGCTGGACTAGGCGGAGACAATCACCTCGCTGTCCTGCTGCAATCATACACATCTACCGTCCGCTGCAAGGACTCCGATGTACCTTGGTCTCGCGAAGCATGTGCAATGATCCAAGGGGGCATGAAGGCCGATGACAAGCAGAGATTGTTCGGTGATAGCTTCCTGGACCCCGCAGTTGAAGAAGATCTGCCCTTAGAACTGGTGTCAAGTGAGGCTACCCATCCCGCAATGCCTATACTCGAAAGTCTGTGCTGACGTTAAGATTGCTAAGGGGACGAGAAGTGTGTGCTTAAGATCTTGAGTAATGCTCCAACGGATACCGAGAGTTGGTATCATCTATGGGAGGTTTCGGTTGCGCTGAATGCGATCTGTGTCAGAGCGGGGAGGAGGGGGACTGCTGATCGTCTTGGTTGGTATACTCTTGCATACCATCTGGGTTTTTGGGCATGTGAAAAGACGGCTAATTGATTCCTCCAGGCATGCATGGGAACCTCGTAATGGAAATCTCAGACCAACCCTTCGACTCGTTGGCAGGAGTTGTCAACGGTACAGCTGTAGGTCGGATCTAGATATACTCGGAGGCATTCGCAACATAATTGGGAAGAACTGCCCTCAAGTTGCACAGTCCAAAATCTGCGTTCGAAGCCAGCTTTGAGCACCCCAAGTTCCCAGTTTCCGCTTTGGGGAATCTGCCCACGATTTCTTATCCTGGCAATACGTCCGCGGAGAGCGCTCTCAATATCGCCCTCCGAGTCACGCATCATGAAAGCTCCTTCATCCCATTCCGGTATTGTCGCCGAATTCTCGGGCATGCTGCGGCGCCCGTTGGATTTTGATTTTGTTGCATATCGAGTTGGGATCATGCTTCCTTTCCGGGCACAATTTACGTCTTTTGCTCAAACCGAGTGTAGCCTACTGCGGTATCCTGGCTGGCGACAAGATCGCCATTCAATCATCGAGGACACCAATTTTTTTTTTTTTTTTTATTTCAGCAGGTCAGTAGGGCCTTGATACTCGCCTCGACTTTGTCCGGGGCGGACTCTTGGCCAACTTTTTTTTCTCGGCGACTTTGTATGGCCGTCGCACCTGTTCGCAGGATTGCGGCGGAACGAGGCTATGCACACCAACAAACAACAGCCTCATTATGTTCGACGCAAATAGGCTATTCCGCACTTCTTAAATGGGACTTCGAAGCAACTTTTTAAACCTTTTTCTCAAGTCTTTTTTTTTTTGCTTTGTTCTGCTCTGCTCTATTCTATCCTATTGCCCATTCACCATGCATTTACACACGTTCCAAAGGCCGGCCCTTCGCGCTTCCATACTCTCGACCCTCCTCCTCATCTCGCCGTGCAAGGCCTACGTCAACTGGCTCTACCCCCCCTCGAGCTCCTCAAACGCCCTCGCTTACAACTACAACGACGTCGTCTATTTCACCTGGGATTCGAACTTCACAAACCCATCCCTAACCCTCTGGTGCGCGACCGACGATAACTACTTTGCACGTGAGTCTGATCCGTCTGTCTTATTCACCAGTCATCCTCGCCCTGCAATTCCCCCCCTTCTCCTTCCTTCACCCGTCACCCCCCTTCGCGGCGTCAACTGACCCCCGAAACCCCAGTCTACACCGCCAACGTCACGACCAACGGCACGGACCCGCAGTCCTTCCCCTACGCCGACGCCTTCAACCACACGTGCCACACCTCCCTCTACTGCCACGGCTCCCCCGCCTGCGGGCCCGTCGGCCAGAGCCCCGAGTTCGCCCTCCTGCACAACAACGCCGCGGCCGCGCAGACGTGGGGGGCTCTCCGCCACGGCGTCCGTCGGCAAGGCTGCTGCCGCTCCGACCGCCACGTCCGCCTCGTCGCCGGTCGCGGCGCAGTCTGCGGGTGCGTCGGTGACGACGTCGGCTGTGAAGGGGACGGCGACGGCGACGACGCGGGCGAGTGGTGGGCTCGGTGCGGGCGCCAAGGCGGGGATCGGTGTCGGGGTTGCGCTGGGTGCTGTGGCGGTTGGGGCGGCGCTGGGGTTTTGCGTGCTGAGGGCGCGGAGGAGGGGGAGGGAGGGGAAGATGGCTTTGGGTGGTTTGGGGGTGCCGGAGATGATGAGCGGGCAGCGGTATACGACCCATCCGGGCTGGGTGGAGCCTTCGCGGCATGAGATGGATGGGGAAGTGAGGATGAATGAGTTGCAAGGGACACCGCAGGCGGAGCTGAGCTCTGTGGCGAGTCCGGTGAGATGAGGGTAAAAGGGAGTCTTGAGTACGGAGGAGGAAGTTGAGAAAGAATCTTTTTGATGCTAATCTTCAACTTATATCTTACTTTTCGCGCCCGCGGACCCCTGCCCCTTTGGCATCTTCCTATCCGTCCCCAACGCGTCCAGATCTTTCTTCTTATGATAATGCGGTGCCGCGTCTGCCAACCACTCTGCCTGTATCGGAAGGTTGCCTCGCATGTACTCCCTCGACGTGAGCACGAGCTCGTAGAAGATGATCCATTTCGGATTCACCTCGAACAGGGTGCTGCTAGGATGGAGGTACGTCGTCATGCTATTCTTCACGGTGCGGTAGCTGTCTCCACCTTTCTGCAAGCGCGCTGCGTTGGGGAAGAACCCGGCCGTGAGAGATTTCTGGACGGGCACGAGATCCTGAGCGCCGACGGAGGTGATGGTGACTTCCACTCTGTCGCAGAGCTTGGCAAGTTGATCTCGAACGTCTCGAGCGCGGGTAAGGCTCCGTTGCTGGAGGAAGTTCTCGCGCGCCCAGACATAGCTGAAGTCGCTATCGACCCATTGGTTCCAGATGTTGAGTAGGGAGAAGTGATCACCACCTTCCTTGATAGTGAAGCGTGCGCGGGCACTGTCGGCCAGTATCTTCTTATCTTTGGGGCGGTAGAAGAGGGACGCGGATTCGCCGAGCATGGCGATGATGGAGAGCACTTCTTCAACGCAACCCTGCTTGTCGGCGGCGAGGATGGAGCGGGCTAGCATGGGGTCTGTTGGGAACTCTGCCATCTGACGCCCAAGCTTGGTCAAGGCACCCTTGTCGTTCAGAGCGCCGAGGGCGTAGAGATTTTCGAGGGCGCGGATGAGAGTTTCAGCAGGTGGAGCATCCATGAAGTCGAACTCCATGAGGTCGTTGATGCCAAGAGACTTCAGCAAAAGCACCACGCTGTTGAGGTTCGTCCGTTGAATCTCAGGCATAGTCGAATCGTCGAGCTCGTTGTGGAAAGCGAACTTGGTATACAGGCGAAAGCATTTCCCGGGAGCAACTCGCCCAGCTCTACCAGATCTTTGGTTTGCGGAAGCCCGTGAGCAGGGAGTGACTACCAGTGATTCCATGCCAGTTCTCGCATTATAGACGTTCTCCTTCACGAAGCCTGGATCTATCACGTAGACAATACCGTCGATTGTGAGACTAGTTTCAGCAATGTTGGTGGCTAGGACGACCTTTCTAGCTTTCGGAGGTGTCGGCTCAAAGATCTTGCTTTGTAGTTCAGAAGGAAGATTAGCGTAGATTGGACATATGATCATCTCAGGTACTTTGGACCCCAGCTTCCTCGCAGTCTCCTGTAGATTTAACTCGGCTGCCTCGATCTCTTCTTGACCCGTCAAGAACACCAGAATGTCTCCTCTTGGCTGTGTGATGTGGATTTGGAAGATGGTAGTGACGGCGGCAGCGAGGTAGTTGGCTTCTGGTTGCGGAGTGTAGTGGATGTCGACGGGGTATCTTCGCCCAGGTATGTTGAAAATCGGGGCGTCGTCGAAGTATTTGGCGAACTTCTGGGCGTCCATGGTCGCCGAAGATATCAGAAGCTTCAGCTCTGGCCTGAATCTTGCAATGTCTTTGACGAGCCCGAAGAGAATATCCGTGTGCAGCGTCCTTTCGTGGGCTTCGTCAATCATTAACGCCGAGTATGCTCCCAGATCTGGCTCAGTCAAGAACTCCCTCAGTAGCATACCATCTGTCATGTATTTCAGAATCGTCTTATCGGACGTGGCGTCCTCAAAGCGTATCGAGTAGCCCACCTCGTTTCCAACCTTGACTCCCATCTCCTCCGCAACACGCGCTGCAACACTCATAGCAGCCACTCGCCTAGGCTGAGTGCATCCAACTTTGAGACCATCTTTTGTGTATCCAGCTTCGTGGAGGTATTGAGGTATCTGAGTCGTCTTTCCGCTGCCTGTTTCTCCGACGATGATGAGGACCTGATATTCTCCGATGGCCTTGAGGAGGTCGTCTCTAAAAGTGTAGATGGGCAGACTCTTTCGTGTGTCTTCGATCGAGAAAGCCTTCGCCTCAGCAGCTTTCAATTGTTCCTGCAGCGCTCTTTGCTCTTTTGTCAGGGGCTTCGCGTCACTGTCCAGCCTGGTGTCCATGACAAAGTTGATCTTCTGGGCATCATCGAATACATAATCATAGTCCCCCTCATCTACCCTTTCGCTTTGAGAGATCTGGGCCTTCGCCTTCGCCGTCTGTTCCTTTTCCCACTCCTCCTGCTCTGTAACATATCTCTCCTGGCCGTGCTCGTCCTTGTCCACATAACGCTTGTAGAGGGCTTCCTCTTTCTTCTTCCTGTCAATCTTGCCTTTCTCCGTGATGTAGTCCTCGGGCATTGTGTATCCGTCCCTGTGGTCATCGATCCGTAGCCTCTCCTCCGCGATACGAAGAACCTCCCTGTTCTTCGCGAATTCATCCTTTTCCCTCCTTGTCAAGTCCGGGTTGCTTCGGAGTTCTGTCGTCTCTTCGGCAATTTGTTTGCGTAGCAAGGCCAGTCTCTCCGTTTCTCGTTTTTTGAGATATTCTTGCCTAGACCTCTCCCTCAGGTCTGGCATTGCCGCCTGTCTCGCTGCTGCATCTTCAGCCAGCGCTCGCCGCTTAGCCACCTCCTTGCCTTCCCTCGTAGATGATCGATCCTCAACAAGCTTCTTCGTCTTCTCAGCGTCCTTGAGATTCAGCCGCCTGGCAAATTCGTCCTTCTCCAGCTGGTCTCTTTCCATTTCCCTCTCCCTTCGTGTCTCCTCGTCAAGTTCCTCCTCTGGCGGTTGAGCAGGAGCTGCGACCCCATCACCAAGGCGGACTCTCTTTGGGGGTGACTCTTCGAACTCCTCTTCTTCCACAAACTCCTCGTCGCCCCAGCGGTCCTCGAAGTCATCGTTGCCTTTTTGCCGCAATTTTCTGGATGCTGGTTTTCTGTCTCGCCGGTCATTGTGACCTTCCCGTCGAGGAGGACTTCGAGAGGGTGTCTGAGAAGCCATGTCCTGAGAGGTGAGAGGGACTTCAAGCATGGCGACCGAAAGGAGTATTTCAGTACAGCATTGAGTCGCAAGATACAAAGTCTACATCCGAGGCAATTCCGAAAAGGCTTGGCATGAAACTGTCCGCAACGAGAGTACTGCCAACACTGCTGATGGATATCGCACAAGTCGGATCTGGCTATAGAGCAAGCCTACCGTGGGGTGGACGGCTGAACTACTGAAAGCATGGTCTGAGTTTTTTACCGACTTCAGAGAGAACATGCGGCTTCATTGCTATGCTAGACCTGCCAGATGTAACCATCATGTATCTAACAACGCCAACAACAGCAGCATATCTCACGATGTTGCGACTGATCTCGCCTTGGATGATGTGTAATCCATGGTCCCTCTTCAACCAGCACGCTTCGCTCCATCCAGAATCTACTCCTTCTTCGCCTCCTCCTCCGCCTCGCCAGTCAACGCGTTCCTCTTTGTCTGGATACGTTCTTGTCTCCTCTCGCGTGCTGCCTTGGTCTTGTCGCGCTTGGCTTGCATTTCCTCCTTCAGGATACGCTCACGTTGCTTCTCGGCCTTAGCCTTGTGGATCTGCAGCGAGATTTGTCAGAGGGTTTTATTGTAGACTTTTAGGGTGTTATGACTCACATGCTCAACCAATGCTCGCTTGTGCTTGAAGGTGTTACCCTTGCTCAGATGGTAGAGCTCGTGGTACAAGTGCTTGTCGATCTTGCCTGAGGCGCGGTATTTGACCAAGAGGCGACGGAGGACTCGGAGACGGCGCATCCAGAGCACTTGACTAGACAGTGAGAGAAGAAAATCAGCCGACCAATTCGCTAGATCCACGACTGAGGTTGCAAATCTTATTGCCCTCCTTTGTAGCTCTTGCACTGCAACAGAAATTTCATACCTAGGCATCCTAGCATCACTCGTACCCTTCCTCTTTCCAAACCCTCTATGTCTCCCAATCCGTCGAGCGGCGGTCAACTCCCTCGCACGCGCACGCGAATGCATAGTGACCTGCTTGCGGATGATGAGACCATCGGACACGAGCTTGCGAATCGTCTGGCGGGAGTTGGCATTGGAGATTTCGTTCATTTCATTGGGATCGAGCCAGATCTTGCGCTTGCCGCAGCCAACGACGGAGGCCGCGAGGCGCTTTTGGGTGCGGAGATTGACCCTGTGAGAGAGAGTGGGTTAGCTGGGGAACAGATTTGCTGATGGAGGGGCATCCGGAGTTTTGCAGGTTCTCAGCACGCTGGGATTCACCAGACGTGACAGATAGCTCATAACCCATTCTGTCTATGTCTCAAGGGTGAAATGTAGCTTACATATTGGATGACTGGGCGTTGTTGTTGATGTGTGATGTTGTACTGATCAGAGTGGTGTCGTCGACTCATCAAAGTGTGGGCTTGTCTAGTGCGAAGCTAAGCGAGGATCTCCATTTCTGCCAAGACTTGCTCTTAGGACCTTTTCAAGGCGAGCTCGCGAGCAGTCCTCTAGGCCACAATCCTCTCTTTTTCTCACAGATGAGTACGCTATCAGTACAACAATTGCGCGGCTCAAGAAACCTGATTAGCGTCTACGTTATCTGGTCGAATCCTTTAAAGCAGCCAGCCCTCATTTGAACCCATGCATACTCCGATCTTTGGTCAATATCATATACTCGTCATATGGTAGTTTTTTAACATTGTACGCATAATTAAGTCGACCTTCATCTTCCCATCAAGCCTAGATGACGATGTTTTCCCCTATATTTGCCTTGCTAGGCGTAGATTACGGGCAGCGCTCAGCCTTTTCTACGGGATCAAAGGTATTTTAGACCAACGTACAGTGATCACTCGAGAGTGACATTCGTCTTAGTCGGAAACACCTTACTGACCCTAAGACCGGTCCGGAAAACGCCATGCCCAGAGCGCTTCGACGGTCTCGCTCCCAACGAAAATGCTGTCCTCAAGGTTCTTGTATTTAGCAGAACCCGTTCTGAAGCTAACCACGAATACTGTGGGTGACATAACCGTTAGCGTGATTCTCCCAGTGTTCAGAAGCTACGCACCAGAGTAAATAGCACCATACGGAACACTCGCATTATCTGTTAGTCCCGTGATAACATCAACCAACTCCGGCGTCGACTTTTGGATTCCCGTGGCCTAGAATTGAAGGTAGGCGCCATCGTCGGTGGAGACTAGGCCGAGGAGACTAGGGCGGGAGTGGAGCCCGAGTGGAGCCCGGATGGATCTATGGTTGGCCAATCGTTTGTGTGCGACATCGTTGCATTGATAGGGGTTTCGAACTGAGGGACTGTTAGAGAGGAGAACTGATTTTGGTACGAGGGCTGCGTAGGGTTGGCATACTCCTGGTTCGGAGACTAATGTGCCCATTGTTATGTGGCCGAGAACGAGGGTGCCACCAGTGGAGAGGTTGCCGGATCCGATTTGTAGCTGGAGAATGTTAAGAGACCGGATGCTTTGCGAGCTGCGTTCGGGATACTACTCACTACATTCTGCACGGTGAGCTGATCGTATGGATGAGGCTCCATTAGCTGACTGGTACTTAAACCCCATGAGAAGGAGGCGCGGTACATACATTCAGAACCAGAGCCGGCACTAGATAATTGACAACAACCATATTTCGATCCTTCTTTTGTTGTCTGAAAAAGCTCTTTGAAGTTGGGGCCTGCAGTAGACTCCTAGGAAGCCGTTCTATTTAACAACTGAAGATGGCTCATGCACAATGTTTACCGATCCGTTGGCTTTCATCGCGTAATCGTAGCATAATACTTTCGTCGCGCACTTAAGGATTAGAGATGCTGTGTGATCATTGGAAACATCTTGATTTGAATCTGCTTACAACGCAGCGCCGCGCGCCGAGGCGGACCCATTTCCCAGGAACCCGTGCATTTCATCCTGAGATTTCAACAAGGTACCTTAAAAGTATGCAAGGACTGGGGTGCGGATCTAGCAAGCAGCTTCGAGTTCGAGGTACTCTACTCGTTCTAAAAGAATCAGAATGAGCAGCGCACTGTTCTTCTTTACATCTCATCATGGCAAAGATCGCTGAGGCCAATTGAACGCAGCCGTGCGAGAAAGTGCAAGTCCGCACGCACGCTGTCCTGGATGTTTGGTCCTTCGAGGTGAGTGGAAGAATGAAGAATTGCCCTATAACATATTCATCCGGCCAAATCTGGTGCCGAGACTTGCCCATTGGGTCTTTCCACTCGAGCAGGCCCCCAGAGACCATGATCCTCTTTATGGCTTCTTGCTATACAGTAGAGCCGAATTCATTGGCACTCTCTTACACGTATTTGACGGCCTGACTCCGCTGTTGAACACAAGCGCTGGGTGTTATGGTATAGAGCTATTCGGCGTTGCGCTTAATCGATGGCACGATATCTGTGTCCGAGACCAAGGATCATTGACATGCAGATGACACTTTTCGGGACGCCTCGCTATGCTCAACAACCCATATTTACAAACGCTGATGCTTTTTAAATTCCATCGAGTTCATGACCCATTGCCACATTATCAGTCATCGCTGAAGGTCTTCTCCCCAAGGTCCACCTTTCCCACACTCCATATCTCTCTTTCATCTTCTCGTTCGTCATTAGACAGTCCCAGTCCACCTTGACCACCCTCGGCCTCTTTCCGTTCCCTTGCTTGCGTACCTAGTCTTACTGCCACTCTTTTGAAATAGTCGGTCATACTCCTCTTCGTCGTAGGGTTCATTCCTACCCCAACATCTGCCATATATTTGTCGAACACTGTGGTTTCGCTCTCCACGACCGAAAATATTGATAGGAAAGCAGCCTCGGCAGCTAGCTTGACCGGGATCACTGGATCGCGGACGCTGGCAAATATTGGGGGTGCGAGGACTGGAAGGCTTGGGCTCATGAGATCGTAGTTCGTACGGCTAACTGTACGAATGACAACAAGAGATAGGCGTCGAGTGTCAACTGGGCCTCCGGGTGCAATGGCTGCAGCTAGAGCTTCGATAACAGCTTTGCTTGATTCGAGGTTAGAAACTCTCCTTAGCGTAAGCAGGTACTTTCCTGCGGCGAGGACGCAATTATCGGAGATGAAAGTCTGTAAAACCATTAGCTAGGCTTTTCTGCGGTAGAAATACCGAGGACTCACGTTTTTGCTTCGAATACCATGGCAGACGATATTGGGAGTTTCTGAAGGGAAGTCCTCAGTCAGTGTGGCGGGCGATTCAAGAAGTACCGAGTTGAGATTCAACGCTGTGGCATTGCTCATGTGAATACTCAGCACACGCGTCTTGATTAGACTAGAGGCGTCGAATGTCACTGGAAGGCTCTTGACAAGAGCTCCAAATAGCCTTGCATGGGTGATGATCATCGAATCATCAGCGTGGCTTGTATCACCATCGATGAGTCCCAGGATCGAACTGCGGGAAGCCTCGCTCATAATGGCTCCGGCTTTGCTGACGACCTCATACAACGCTTTGAGCATCGCATTCTGTACGCCTGGGTCTTGTGTCTTAGAGCCAGTCACTAGCTCTGCGATCAACGGATCGATGCGAGGTGTCATTGTGATAAGGGTTCCGAGTGCTTTTGCCGCTCTCGATCTGAGCACCTCGCTGGAGGTATCAGCCAAAGATTTGGCGAAAGTGCGTTGAAGCTGTGGCAAGAAGGGCTTCAAGAAAGTCGGAATCTTCTCCAAGAGATTGTTCAATGTTAGCAAAATAGCAGCTTTGACATCAACCGAGCGCTCCGAAACCACCCTAATAAGCGGTCCTGTTATCTGCGTGACAAATGGCTTGAGCGAGTCAGCGTTTGTACGATCGATTATATCCGAGATAGCCAAGGCTGCGTGGGTACGCTGGTCGGCGGTACCATTCATGAGACCCTGTAAGAAGATTGGAAGGATCGCATTGATGCCTTTTGGCAGCAAGAAGCCAGGTAAATTATGACCAGGCACTCCCACTTGTTGTAGAATTTGGTGTGTTGAGAAAACCAGAGCCTCCATCTCTTCCTTTTTGAGGCGCTTTGTAAGCTCTGAAAGGGCAAGCCAAGCCGCCTTGATAACCTCTGTGTCTGAGTCGTCGAAAGATATGAGCAGGACGCGGATGAGATCTTGGTGGTAGCGGGAGAAATCGATGTCAGACTTGGCAAAGAAGTTGCTCAGTCGGACATTGACGCTTGCACGTTTGCGGTGATCATTGTTCTTGGCCAATGCAAGCAGCACGCTCATTGCAGTATTCAGCCCGTCGTATTCATCCATCGATATTAAGATAGAATCGAATGAATCTCCGAGCTCAGATCGTAGTGCATCGTCCTTGCAGACGATAATGTTATCCATTAGAGCATTTAGGATAGCAGGTAATCTTCTTGTCATGGCTGACCCGGCAACTTCCGAAAGGGAAGCTATTGCCTTTGCATTAAATGAAGAGATCGGCGAGACCAGTAGCGTTGGTACTAGATTTGGTAGAATTATATTTGATCGGGTGTTATCCGTGAGCAGAGTCAACAATGCGGAGAGGGCAGTGTCGGCCTCGCCCTCTGTGCGGAGCAGATTCAGGAGGTATGGTAGGACCTGGTCGACAGCCCTCTTTCCAAGTATCCTTTGCAACGAATCGAATGCTTCTGCGGCTGCTTCTCGCACCTCATTGTCAGAATCCACAAGCGCAACGCGCACCACAGATATCAGAGTCTTCTCATACTCTTCAAGCGCTTCTTCGGAAGCAGAAGAGATGATTTCCTTGAGTGCTATGCAGATTCCTTGCTTGCTGTCCGTATCGTTGGATGTTTGGAGGCCTTCCTCGAGCGTAGGAAGTAAACTTGCTAAGACCCCCTCTCCGGCCTTTCTGATAAGTTCACCTAAAGCGTTGCCGGCAATGACCTTCTGCTCCATATTTGAACTTGCAAGACGTCGGATGAGGAGTGGCGTAAGTGTTGGAATAAGCTCCTTGAGAGTCCGAGGAGTTGCAACAAGGGCCTTCCAGACGTTGATAGCAGCAGTTCGAACCAGACCTGAAGTGTCGCAGCGGCAAATGTAGAGAGATGAGAGGATCTTGTTCCGCTTGTCTTCCCCAAGGACTTCAAGCAGAGACTGCCCAGCTTCTGCAGCACCTTCCTCTTCTTCATCTTGTTCCGTCTTGCCAGTTATGCCGGTCAAATTGAAGAGGAGGTCACCGACTAATTCAACGGAACTCAGGCGTATGCGATAACTATCGTCTGCAAGCCCTCGATCAAGCTCAGGGAGGAGGAGGTCAATAGCTTTGGTGGCAAAGTTCTTGACGAGCAGTCTGCCTGCTCTAAGGGATGTCTCTCTGATCGATTCAATTTCATCTGCCAAGCCGGACAGGATGGGAGGAATGATCTTGCTCAAGTAAGAAGCAAAGCTGTTCCCGAAGCAAGCTGGCAAGTAGATGAATAAGGACATGAAGCCTTCCCGTACTGTAGGTTTTGCGCTGGCAACATTTTGGAGGATTGTTGGTAAGGTCTCTTCGAGTCGCCCTGTGCCAAGACCAGCAAGAACTTCACTTAGTGCTTGAGCGGAGCCCAATCTGTCTCCAGCACCTGTGTCAGACTTCAACGTAGACATAAGACTGGGGATCAAGTCGGGTAGCGAATCTTCGCCAAGTTTCTCCACTAAAGACCCTAGCGCTTTGGAAGCGGTGGCGCGCGTAGCGGGGACTGGATCAACTACTGCGAGCTTCAAGCCAGCGACAAGAATGGGAAGGTGGGGCGTGACATCCTTTCGCTCAGTCAAATGTGCTAAGCTCCCAATGATTTGTGCTGACTTTCGCTTAGTAGCGGATCTGTCTCCCAGACCCCTTTCGAGTATACGAACAATAAGAGCCAAAGAGGGCGAGTCGAGGTAATGTATGAATGAGACCTTGATGAGGGCGTCTAGTGCTTCGTCGGTATGCTTGGTAGGATCACTTAACGCCTTGAGCAGGATGTTGACCAGTCCCTTGACTTCTGGATTACTAATGACCTCGCCGAACCGTTGTAGACTCCTATTGGCCGACAACCTGACTTCCTTGTGGCTGTCACTCAAAACGCCAGTCAAAGGTGGTATAATCTCTGGGAGACTCAGGGCCAATTGTTGCGGATCGAGATACGCCATGGCGCCTAGCAAGTCACAGGCACCTTTCTTGCTTCTCCATTGCGACTCTTCAAGTCCTTCCAGTAGCGTTGGGAGAACGATTTTGACTCCATACGAGCTGAGATTCGCAAAGCAGGTTTTCGAGGTATCCAAACAGGCTTCACGTACATCAGCAGTGGTGTCGCCAAAACTGGCGAGTAGCTGTGGGACGATCTGAATGATGTATGGTTCGAAAGTCCGGCCAAGGACCAAAGCCAGAAGCTCATACGCGAACAGTGCGCCTTGTCGATGGTTCTGGTCCTTCTTGTTGTCGATGGCAACATTAAGCGTAGACATGATCCGAAATTCGCGTAGAGAAGAGACCCCTTTGCCTTTCACTATCCCTGCAAGACCGTATGCACCACCCCTCCGTGCAGCGTATTTCTTGGACTGTAATAACTGGTCTAGCGCAGACTGGATGTATTCCGAGGTTTTGTGGTTAGATGTTTGCACCAATGCCGGAAGACAGCCAGCAACAGCATACTGAACGGTCTCTGATGGTGTCTTGAGTGTGGTAAGAAGCCGTTGCACAACTTTGGGTACTCGATCGTCACCATTCCGAAGATGGCGAGCAAGCGCACCGTACAGGATGACCACAGCCTCACTCACGAGGTCAGACGAGTCAGGATTTGCATCAGATTCATCGAGGGCTAGTTCGAATTTTCGCATGAGCTCTTCTACTTGAGCAGCTCCATGTAATCCAATTATTGTTGTCGCTGCCTCGATCATCTCGTCCCTTACCGTCGCATTTTGGTCGCCAACCGCGCGATCCTGGATCAAGAAATCGACAAACGGAACCAAATTGACAAAATTTGGGGCCAACGCCCTGAATGAGAGCGCAATACCACTCCGGTTCTCCCATGGATCAGAAAGATTGCTCTTCTTTGGCATTCCGAATGCATCCCGTTCTGGTAATGGCGGTTTAGCCAATTCGCGATATTGGTCCTCCAGCTGGTCTACAACTCGACCAAATGTGCTGTGGTCCTGGCCAACAGCCCCTGCCAATGCTCGTGATGCGGCGCGTCGTTGCTGTTGATCCTGACTAGCGAGATAAGGTACCATTTTGAACACGTGTTCTGGTTCCGCTTCTAGTCCATTCTCTTGCCAGATAAGGTGGCCAAGCTCGACATTTTCATCCAAATCATCGTGGCATGCCAACCAGATCTCGTCATAGTAGTCAGCTTCAGTCAGATCGATATGATCTCTAATGGCTTGTAAGACCGCAGTTCTGACTGAGATTTGGGGCACTACACCCCCTTTTAGCAGGATTGCGACATCTTCTGGGGTGGCGTTCTCTGAAACCGCTCGGCATACATCCGATAAAGTGTCTTTGATGATTTTGTAATGTTGTGAGAACCGCTGCATTGACTGGATTAAAAGACTCAGAAGTTGGTCACGCGGAAGCTGCCTGTCTGTGACTGTTTTTACAGTCAGTGTGTAATTCAGCCCCAGCGAAAGTAGAACACAGTTTGTCAGGAGCGAGGAGTTAGGAAACCCAACAACAGGCAAAGATCGAAACTTACACGCATCTGCATGGAACGACAGGATTTCCAATGCTAGTGTGATCTGTTCATCGGCTTCATCCCATGCTGTGCGAGCAATGCCGCTCTGTTGGAGTACAGCAAAGATCAATGGCAACACGTAGACCAGAGACATGCTGTCAAAGGGGCGTTGCTCGCTCGCAAAGCGAAGGCGGTACAGCAACCTGGTAACAAGATCTCCTAAAGGTTCTACCACAAGCTCCTTCGGAAGGGTAGACGATCCTAGTGCTCGAAGCGTTGCAATCCCGATGAATGGCCTCAGAGACCCAAGTCTGGAGGACACGAAGCGAGAGCACTCCAGATAAGTCTCGTCTGCAGCGGGGCCTACTAGACGACCTGCGCCAGCAGCGATGACATTGACTAAAGCTTGCAAAGCTTGGCTCAACCACAGTCCCGGGTCAATTGGCGGCCCAATGGCAAGTGCGCGTACAATCCCAATTCCATTCCGAAGTCTTGACTCCAATTTATGTACATCTGTTCTTATGGCAGCCTCTTTCGTTAGTTGAGCCTGGACTTTGGCCTTCTCTTCTGGCGTGAGCTTGCGGTCTTGGCCTCTTTTCTGTGCAACTTGACTTCGTATTTCGTCCTCCCATTTCATTGTATCGTAGTCTTTTATGTTTTTGTCGAAAGCATAGCTTTGGGCTTTGGGGCTAAGAACGTCCACAAAAGCGGTCCCTTCCCGTGTTCGAGCTATTGCAATCTCTGTCGGACCACACTGTTCCAGCTCGTCGGTGGGTAGGTAGCCATTGATTATGCCAATAAGAGCTGGAGTGATTGTTTCAGGAGCCACGAATGCCAATTCGGCAGCAGTGTTGTAGGCTGCTAGCTTAACCGTGGGAGAGGGTGCAGGACCTCCAATAGGTGTCAAACAGCGGTCAACCATTTGCAAGCATTTCGTGGCTTCGGTGCGGGCAATGGTGCCTGGATCCTGGCCCACTCTCAAGCACGTGTCAATCCAATGTACTTGCGGCAGTATCTCTGGACGACAAAGGACAAGCATATTGATAAGTTGAGTCTTCATTGAATCATAATCTTGCAGCTTTGTATCTTTCTTCAGGGGGCAAATAGACCGTACTGCTAGGAATAACAGGGAAGTGCCGTTCTTTGCTAAAACCGCCGCGTTATCCTTCTCTGATAGCTCCGTTTGCCGTTGCCAGCTCCAAAGCCCCTGAATTACCATCTGCGAGATCAATCTACTCCGTTGTGACCAGACATCGGTCAGGGCAGTCATTGCTTCGTTCCTCGCAGTAGGAATGCCAGCTGCCGCGATGAGATACAGAAAAGTCTGTGTCCAGGCATCCTTTGTATCCGCAGGTACCTTTTCAAGTTCATTCGAGCAAGCCACCAAAGCGCGAATTACCCACGAAAGATCTTCGTGGCTTGACAGCTTTGTATACACTCGTTGGTTGAGGAGGAAAGATGCTTGAGAAAGAGCCCGGTCGTAGACCTTAGCTTTGCGTAATGAGTTCCTGATGGCCTCACTCCCAATGATTCGTAACATGATTGGGCATAAGGCGGTAGTTGTGAAAGCAGCTACGGCCAGTGGCCCTGCGACAATAGGGCTTTGCGCGACCTCATCGAAGATCTGCAACAGCTTCGGGGCTATACTCTCCACAAAGTAGACAACGGTTGGGGGGACTTTGAGGGCCTGTTCTGATGCGTGAAGGCTACCGCCCGCTACCTTCCATAAAACATCCCCAGCACTTAAGGTCCAAATCTTCCTGACACCTGGCTTCTTGTCACTCAAGCCCTTAGTAAAGGCATCCTCTACGTCCTTTGCGTGTTCTCTCTTGAAACTATCCGATGAAGAATGTAGGACCATCTGAGCATATTGAGTCGTCAAGGCAGCAACCTCGGCAGCCAAGGCGGTCTCATTAGGTTCTTTGCCTGCTGACTTAGCAATGGTTCGGCAGATCGACTCTGATTTTGATGAAACGTATGGTATTTGAGCCAGCATACGCGCTTGCACTAGACGTTGCTCCACCACAGTAACCTTAGAGAATGATGCCGATAGGTCATCTGCGATCTTCTCCGAGAAAAATCTCTTGTTGAGCACGACTCATGAGGGCTGCAAACGCTGAAGAAGCTCCGTCACGGACTGCTGCAGTTTGAGACTTGGTGTTGGCTAGCAACGGTTTGAGCAAATGGTCCGCTATGATCTCGGCCAAGTCCACCTCAGGAGGCAAAGAACGGGCCATGGGTGGTACCAGACCTTGCACGACTTCCGGCGCTCTCAGAAGGGCTTTCTCGAGTGTAGGTATAATTTCCTTGCGTAGTTCCGCAGCTGTGGTAAAATTCTCGAAGAAGTCGTTCAAGGCACAGGCAATTTGTGACGGTACAGCTGTTCTAGATCCAAGGATCTCCCGTACGTAGAAAGCATAGTATTGGTCTTTGCCCAGGATAGGCTTGCTCTTGCGTGCACATACTCCAGCTATAACGCCTAACAGGACCGCTGTCCGGCTCCCAAGTGGTTGGTCTTTGGCTGTAAGTTGCCTGACAATCGCAGAGATCTTGGCTTCATCCCCAAGGAGATTTCGGACGGCACGCCTTGCAACCACGATAGCAGAGCGTTTGACAGTTTCCTTGCCTGAAGAGAGGCACACCTCCAATACCCTGGCGAATGACAGACATAGTTGTGGATCGGACTTTTCCCATGCTCTTGACAATATTATGGATCCCCACTCTACTAAAACAAAGGCGTTAGAGGCAGCTAGCCCAGGCTTTGCCGTTTCTCTGCGATACCAATCTATAATTGCTGGAAGAGTAGAGGAATAATCGCTATTGTCGAGGAAAGCTTGGAGACATGATTGAACCGCACGGCGCGAAATGCGATCATTATAGTAGGGATAGGTCAGGAAAAGGATGTCGACGGCCTCAGCACAGGAGTGCTGCAATAGTTCTGTGAACTGTCAGCTACCTCAGCGAATGTTCTTTCACGGCTCTTACCTGACTGTACAATCTGTTGATGGAGGTTTGCCAGCCCATTCCCACGCTTTTTCGTGGAACTTGAGAGCAGTGCATCACGTAGGTGGCTGAGGCTGGTACTCTTGCTATCTTGACTTGCGTCTCCCATGACTTCGAGGACGCGAATCCATGAGCGAGTCGAAGGATCAATGTAATTACGTTTTTAACGGTATCACTTCAGCACAAAAAATATCCGATATATTATGGGTAGGACAAAATGCCAAGCATATGGGGGTCGAGAGGGCAAATATCTGAACTCAAGTCTCCGAGTACTATCAACAGCGGGAGGAGAGTCCAGCCATTCAGAATTCACTTCCAGTCTTCCACAGTATCACTATCCACGACTACGCCTTAAGGCTAGTTGAATGGCGCCCAACAAGAAGAAAAAGAAGCCTGCGAGCAATCCAGCGCGTGGGTTTGCTACAACATCCACAGCTTCAAAGTCGAAATACGATGAACCTAAGGAGATCGAAGGCGGTGTGCGGCTGGGTATCGTAGATGCGAATGCCCCTTCTACAGCTGCTGAAGACGGCATGCGAGCGGAGTATTCTTCAAGTAGAGAGCCCGAGAAGGCGCTATACGAGCTAACCCCCGAGGAGCTTGAGTCACAGCTCGAAGATTCTGGTCTTCAGCTTCTCGTCGAAAGTCACGGAGAGAAGACGAAGAAGGATATCTCTAGACAGTATTCAAGACTTCAGACAGAGAAACGTTTGCTGCGTTCACAAGCAGAGCACCTCGGCATTCGTCAATGGCTACCTCCAGAGATAATGCAAATTATCACAGACTTACTGCAAGCACAAGAAGACAACAACGGACATCTATCTGCAAATCTTGACAGTAACAAAGCAACTATGGGTCTCTCCGAGGACGACCTGCTGATCAAGTTATGGGCATTGAAAAGACTCCTTCCACTGCTGGGTTTTCCTGAGCAAAGGACGGATCTGGCGCTTTGCCACTTACTAACAACGATGAATAAATCAGGCTCACAGAGTCTATCTTCAGGCAAAGAGTCAATTTGGGGCCTCGACGAATGCCTTGCTTGGTTGGCTTTGGATTCCGAGCCGGCAGATTTACCCAGGTTTGACGCTCGCGAAGGGCAGTCCCATTATTCAAATGACCAACAACGGTCCGGAGTAATGACTAATACACCGGCAACTACCCCTACAGACTCGAGGCCTGAATCCCCTCTCAGCAAAGAATATCCTTCGCAGCAATCTCGAACTCCTGATGAAGATAGCTCTGTCTCTTCTGCAAGCGACTCAGACAGTGATGTAGAGCCAGAACATCTGGTGACAAAGTATCTACAGTTACAATCGCGCTTACATGAGATCAGCCCTGAATTGACTGAGATTGATGCCAGACGGCAGCGGCGGGGCAAGGGTAAGCAGTCCGTCGTTAATGGCAATACGGACTCTGCAAGTAAGCGGAGAACCGAGCGTCTCACGGCTAAGATCCACAAGATCAGGTCGGATCTCTTGTTCGACGAGGACAAAGCCAATAGCAAATGGGCAGAGATCCATATCGACCTTATGCAAGAGGCTGCGGAGCGCAAAAGGCTTGGTATAAGGAATGACGCAGAGCAACAGAAAGTTATGCCAACTGTACAAAGCAATGCAAAACTTGCAGAATCCAAGGATGGCGATGATGACACGGATGGCATGCTTGGCGGGTTCTTTACCAGCCTTCCAGACACGGCAACGGACCCAGCGACTGGTTTGAGCATTATGAGTACTGTAACTCAAGAAGGCGATAACGTGGAAATCAGAGACTTTGGAAAATGGACTGGCATGAGCCCTCGTAGGGTCTTAGAGGAAGCATGCAAAGCACGGTGGGACTTCCACATTGTATCGCTGACAGTGTTTGCTGACGTTAGACAGAGATTCTGCCTCCCAAGTCACCTACAAGCCGATATCTGCAACCTCCTTTTCGAATCGACATCTCGTCGAGGTGAGATGGTCGCGAATGCAAGATCCCACGATTGCAATGTCTATTGAAAAACTCATCTGCCAAAGCGATGCTCGTTCCGTAAAGATTGAGATGGTGGCGGTTTCTTGCCCGACTGGGGCCCAATCAGAGGCATATATCTCAACTGTCGCCATGTTCCTGGTATTTGCTTCGTCTCAAAAAGAGGAAAAGGTGCATCTGCGCTTGCCATCAACCTGGAGAGACCTCTGGAAAGAGTTATCTCAGTTGAAGAAAGACCAAGACGAAGCAGCCGATCGCCAGGTCTTACGCGAGCTCCGCAGTATGATAGCTGAGCACGGCCAGGCGGATAAGAATTTGGACGAACAGAGTAACGGCATTTCATTAAAGACTCTCAACAAGGAGCCCAAAGCTGCGGACTGGCGTCAGATGCAAGGAGACAGCTTCTCACCTCCCGCAGTCCGATCTGACGACATCAAAGCATTATGGGCATCGAAGCTATCCACATCTTCTTACCAGCACATGCTCACCTCTCGCATGAGCTTGCCAATATGGAATTTCAAAGATGACCTTATGGATGCCATAAGAGATAATCAAGTGGTGATCATATGTGGTGAGACAGGCTGCGGAAAAAGTACGCAGGTGCCAGCTTTCATACTAGAGCATGAGCTTTTAGGCGGGCGTCCCTGCAAAGTCTACTGCACCGAGCCTCGACGAATCTCTGCCATTTCTTTGGCACGACGTGTGAGCGAAGAGCTTGGAGAACGGAAGGGCGATGTCGGCACCTTTCGATCGCTTGTTGGGTTTGCTATAAGACTGGAAAGCAAATTCAACCCGCAGACGAGGCTTGTGTATGCGACTACTGGGATTGTGATGCGTATGCTGGAGAGGTCAGATGACCTCGGAGACATCACACATCTTGTTCTTGACGAAGTGCACGAGAGGAGCATCGACAGCGACTTCCTCTTGATAGTCCTTCGGAAGCTGCTGGAGAGGCGATCAGACCTCAAGGTCGTTCTCATGTCAGCTACCGTCAATGCAGAGCGTTTCTCGGATTATCTGGGCGGAGCACCCATTATGAACGTGCCTGGGCGCACCTTCCCCGTCGACACGAAATATTTAGAGGATGCAGTGGAAGTCACGAACTTCAACGCCGACTCGGGATCTCATGGTGGTGCTGAGGCTGTGGAAATCGATGACGACGACGCAGCGAAAGTTCCATCCCAGATTGCTGATCTCCAAGGATACAGCCCAAAGACTCTAAGCACATTGGCAAAACTCGACGAATATCGCGTCAGCTACAGTCTCATAGTCCGGCTTCTTGAAACGATCGCTACCTCTGAGTTTTACTTCCCTTACAGCAAGGCGATCTTAGTATTCCTGCCTGGCATGGCAGAAATCAGGCGACTTAACGACATGCTCGCCGGCCACCGCACATTCACAACTGGATGGTACATCTACGCTTTACACTCTACGATTGCTACAGATGAGCAGGAACGAGCCTTTCTCGTCCCTCCACCAGGAGTTCGCAAGATCGTTCTCGCTACGAATATCGCAGAAACTGGTATCACCATTCCTGATGTTACTTGCGTGATTGACACAGGGAAGCATAAGGAGATGAGGTATATTAGTCTCTGACCAACGTTTACTCGACGCTGACGGTGATCAAGATTTGATGAGCGGCGGCAGCTTTCCAGATTGATTGAAGCATTCATCTCCCGAGCTAACGCAAAACAACGACGTGGACGAGCAGGTCGGGTCCAGAAAGGCCTTTGCTTTCATCTCTTCACCAAGAATCGCCATGACAACATCGTAAGTGGAGTCTCAACATCCACAGCGCTATTCTGACATTTGAGCAGATGCCTGGAGAACAAACCCCTGAAATGCTTAGGCTTTCCCTACAAGACCTAGTTTTACGCGTCAAGATCTGCAAGCTTGGCGGCATTGAACAGACACTCTCAGAAGCCCTCGATCCTCCCTCCTTGAAGAACATCAGACGCGCGATAGATTCTCTTGTCGATGTCAAAGCCCTTACAGCTGCAGAAGATCTGACGCCTCTGGGGCGGCAGCTTGCAAGACTGCCGCTCGATGTGTTTCTGGGCAAGCTGCTCTTACTTGGTACCATTTTCGGATGCCTCGATGCAATGCTCACCATAGCTGCCATCCTTTCCTCCAAGTCACCTTTCTCAGTACCTATGGGTACTATATCGCAAGCAGATACGGCACGGCAAGCTTTCAAGAAGGGGGACTCTGATCTTCTTACAGTCTACAACACTTACTGCGCATGGCGACGAGTGTGCGGCGGCTCGACCGCAATGTCCGAACAACAATTCTGCCAGAGGAACTTTCTGAGTCAGCAGACATTATCCAATATTGAAGATACGAAGTCGCAGCTTACTGCCTCTTTGGTGGACGCTGGATTCGTAATCCTGAACGAGGCTGAGAAAGGATGCCTCAACAAGGTCCGATATTGGTCCAGGCTCCGAAGCTTCGTCGAACTACCTGATCGCTACAGCAGCAATAACAAGAACGACCTCATTCTCAACTCCGTCATCGCTTGGAGCTTCTACCCCAAGCTCCTCAGACGAGAAGGCAAAGGTTGGAAGAACATCGCGAACAACCAGACGGTCAGCTTGCATCCCACGTCCGTCAACAAAGGTGCCGAGCGCCCGCCGCAATGGCTGTCATTCTACCACATCATGCAATCGAGCAACAAGTTCTACAACGCCCATGAGACGAGTCCAGTAGAGAGTTTTGCGGTTGCTCTCGTCTGCGGTGAAGCGGAGTTCAAGATGTACTCGGGGGTGATAGTGGTGGATGGCAATCGGATTCGCTTTGCCCTGGATGAGTGGAAGACGTTCTTGGCCCTCAAAGTTTTGCGTGGTCAGATCAGGCAGATAATGACACAGGCGTTTCGCAGTCCTGGACGTGGGTTGTCGGCGCAGCAGCAGGCGTGGCTAGATGTGTGGCAAAAGATCTTCTCGGATTCTAAAGTAAGGGCTTGATATTAAGCTCATATCTACCAGTTCTCGTGTTATATACTTAGCGTGTCCGGGGCAAGAAGTCACTCCGTTTTCTAATTTGTCGGACCTTGGACAAGTGACGGCTCTCAAGAGCCAATGATGTTCACCTCCAGCCGCTCAAAGTTGCTAAGTCAGTACTGCTGATCTTTTAGCATCCTGAATTTCCCTACAACTTCTGCGATAAATCTAGGAAATCTACTCTTCTAGCAAACCATACTAATTGAATGTACTGACATGTCAGCCTCGCTTCTTTCGCCCTTCGAATGCCTACTCGCTGGCGTAAAGCAGCCAATCTCAGTGAACATCCGGTTGTACCACCCGGCCTACTCCCCCGCCTTTCCTACCACCTACCTTCACTCCTTCCTTCCTCTAGTGTCCAAGCTCTCTTTACGACGCGTATCCCCAATAACGAAAGCCTGGGTCGACTCTGCGGATCCTTCGGTCTTCTCAAACCTCAGTCTCCTTTTTCCCCTCAACATCTTCTCGACCGAAGAACTGTCAGCCCTCCACAACATCTCCCCACAATGTGAACACCTCACCGTCACCGTGGCGCAATATACTCCGGTACCCAGACGTAACGACGTTACCCCCCTGCCATCTTTCCCCCGCTTGGAACACCTCGACCTCACCGCCCCGGATGATGACCCTTTTCAGGGTCTCCTCTCCTTCCGCCTCGCGCTCCAATGTGCACACATACCGCTCCTCACCCGCCTCACAATCAACAACCTCTCTTTCTCCGGCATCCAAGCCCTCCGCTGGGGCAGCTTCACCTCCTTCGGCGATGCCGGCTGGACGGGCAAGAACGTGTGGCACGGGTTGAAAGAGCTCGATGTCAAAGTCGTGCGCCGGCACGACGACAAGACGCATGAGAAAGAGCACCACTTCAACCACGAAGCAGCACAGTGGGACACGGAGCCCGTCAAGGCCCGAAGACGCGTCGAAGAAGATTGGCGCACCTGCACCCGGGTGCTGCACGATTGGCTCCACTCCTTCGCCGCTGACGGACAGCTGCACACGTTCAGGTTCGAATGGGTCGACGGCGAAGGACCGAATCCTTTCCTCCTGGATGAATATGCCTCCGTTGAGGGGAAGAAGGAGTGGTTCAGCGCGCCTCGCATTCGCTGGACTGGGCTCAGAGAGCTGTGGCTTGGGAACATGATCGTTTCGTTGATGGATGTACGGCTGATGAAGGAGAGAATGCGCGGGTTGGAAAGGCTCGTGGTGCGGTCTGAATGTCTGAATCACGGCCTTGAGGGCATAACATTTGCCGCGGATGGGAAGATGTGGGTCGAACTCCTCGTGGAAGGTCACCGCATGGGATTGTGGTCGGAAGTGAAGCACGGTCTCTCGTCGGCAGGAGCGAGGGGGGTTGTTACAGGGAGAGTCTGTTGTCCGAGGATAGAGCGTCGATGGTGCTGCCTTTCATGCTGGATGTTTCGCCGGAAGATGAGACGTGTTTGGGATTAGCTAGCTCTTCTGCTTCCACACCCGTCTAGCGGTGTTCTGTCGGCCAGCTACAACTATCTTGCGGAAAACCAACCTCACTGAGTATTATGGAGGTACCTTAGTACTTGTATATCCATGCTACTTGCTCATGACTCGAAACACGCCCCCACCTACTCAGCCCATGACTCGGACAGTGCTAACTTTTTCACCGCTTCTCAACGTCCACTCTACGTATATTGATATTTACGCGCACCGAGTGTTATCCTGACCTGGAGACCCTTCGTCTGAGTGGGATGGGAAATATTGGATACGTAAGGACCATAGATATGTATGAATAGGACTTTCATAGCGAAGGGCCTCACTCCTTTGCGGACACGAATTCATTGGAAAGAATTGCATTGATTGAGTAAAATTTGCGCTATGGAATTTATAGTACACTATCCTGAAGAGCGGATTCGCTCGACGATGGGGTATTGAATTGGATTTTGACGATAATGAAGCCTAATTGGGGAAAACGTAACCACTCATGCGTCAAGGTCTGGCAGAAGTTATATTAACCTCGAGATGGGGACAATCTAGCCAGGACCTGCACAAGAAAGTAATCGATCCAATGGCTGCGAACCGATAAGTAATTATGCTGGTGTGTATGATGGGGTATTAATGGAGGCTGAAGTGCCTGTATCCGAAGGTAAAAGATCGGCGAGGAATCGAAATTGCTGTCGTATGTGCGGAGAAGAATCAGTATTACTGCTTGCCGTCAAGGGCCCGAGAGAGGACTAGTTGTGGCGGCTGTGCTTGAGAGGGGATTCATCGGACTCATCGCCACGCTTTGTCTTAGAGATGCGCCATTCATGTGGCATCAGAAGACGACCAGTGACAGCATCTCGTGGTCGGATTCCGCCGATGGGACTGCCATCGTCATTGTCTGATGGGTCATGTGAATGTCCAAAAGCGTTATCTGTGTCCCACATGTCAGGCTCGTAAGGGTTGGAAGTCATACGAATAGCCTTCCGGTGTGTGCTTGGCTGAGTTCTGGATGCTTGAGCTGAGTGATCGATCCAGTCGCCGTCATCTGAGACGCGGTCCATGGCTTTAAGACCTGACAAGCGCTTGGATGGACGACTGTCGTTCTCACGCTCTTGAGAGGTACTAGCTTCTGAGGTTTGGCATGGCGAAAGGGAAGCGGAGGGACATTCGAGACCTGAGCGACGACGGTGGCCACTTCGTGGGCTGCTCAATGTGTTGGAGAAGACGAATTTCAGATCGAAGTCGTCGGGCTGCCCGGCAGCACAGCTGCGAGTGCAGTGCTGATATATGTTCTCTCGATGGAACACCTTGCAGCGGTCACTGGCGTACAGAATCTCTTCTGTGATGTTCGGTCCAGAAGTATATGCTTGATGGTATGCATACGGGAAGGTTATCACCATCTCGCCCTGGTGCTGGACCACTTCTGTACAGTTGACGTCATAGAATGACAGGGTCGCATGT
Source organism: Letharia columbiana (assembly GCF_014066305.1). Taxonomy (NCBI): domain Eukaryota; kingdom Fungi; phylum Ascomycota; class Lecanoromycetes; order Lecanorales; family Parmeliaceae; genus Letharia; species Letharia columbiana. Next base: position 107,053 of record NW_023501086.1, read on the forward strand.
GGCACGTACATTGGCTGGTGTGCAACAAATTGGCTGCACGTCGGAGGCTTTGGAGGTCGACCGAGTAGATTTCCACTGTCCTGTGTGATGTGCACGAATTCTTCAAGCTTTGCATGGTGCTCTGGTAGGGTCACTGTCAAGATTCTGGGAGCACCAGAGTGATGGTAATTGAGCGAGTAAGCGGCATACTTATTCGTCTGCAGCGGAGACAGTGGACCGGGACCATCAGCGATATGGAAGACAGACATGTTGATGCCTGATTGAGTCGATCGAGAAGATGCGAAGCGGTTGCCAAGGAAGTCCTCAATGTTTGGATTTTTGCAGTTCAGAGCAGCTCGCAGAATAGGAGTCGCTATCAAGGAACAGTCAGCAGCTATTCCTTTGTGGAAAGTTCTCATGAGAAGGTAATGGATCAAAGAGAGTGTGTCATACCTGGCTCGTTCAAAGCGCACAACACGGCTACGTCCTGCTCCTCGCTATGCCGAATCATTCTCCTCTCTTCATATGGCTTAAGCACATGATTCTCTTTCCAGACATCATTGCGACTGATAGCTTCTGGGCTAATCGCGCGCTTCTTGATGACCCCATCTTTGTCCCGTTGAATCATATGCAACCATTCATCGGCTCCTAAGGAAGTTGAGTCATCTGTTGTGAGCATATCGTAAATCTTGGAAGGCTCTGCCGTCGCATCTTGATTCAAGCTTATGCTGACTTTCATGGTCTTGATGACAGGCGATTCGGGTAACTCACTTCTTCTTGGAGAGAAGACCGGCGATAGGCTGTGGGAGGGTCAGAGCTAGATTGTTGAAGGATAGAGACCCGCCGAAAGGAGACTTACAGTTCGGAAGGTACGATGACCTTGACAACGCCCATCTTGCGACCGGCTATCTCCTCGACGTCTTTCAAGAAGCGGCCAAAATCCGAGAAAGCAGCCGCTGTCGGGGTGAAGACGTGCAAGCCTTTCTCCATGCGAAAAGCACCTTGGTGGCCTTCCGGAATGTCTGCTGTGGCATGGTATGCCGGCTTTTTGCGACCTTGTGCATCCGTCTCATGCTGTGATGGATGTGGGTTGTATCGAGGCGAGCTCACGAGCTCATGGATTCTCGCTATGCCCAAAATAAAGTCAGCAAGCTAATCTACAGAAGGGGGCTGCGGTGGTAGGCAGGTAAATAGCCAGATCGCTTAACTTTAGCGCCCGGAAGAGAAGAGTACTAGAGTTGACTGACCTTTCTGATTATCCCACGTCAGCCACGCCAACTCGCCTGCCAATTCACCTGCCAAATTCTGATCCCGCAGGCTTCCATCCCTAGATTTCATTCCCTGCCTAAGCATTGTTGGACTTGTTGACATCAGCTGAGGATGGCTCCGACGATTTGTTTTGATATAACTCGACGGATCCTCCTCTTCGTCTGCTTCCTCGTCCTGAAAGTTCACCTCCTTCCTATACTCCTGCTGCCTCTGGTACGAAGATGGCCCAAGGTTGCTACTATCTTCAGCATAAAATGCCTTGGTCCCTTTTTCAGCACCTCTAAGCTCGGCGAGCATGAGCGAACCGAGGTTCAGGTTCTTCCTAGGCGTTGGAGGCTTGTTCTTCACAAAGTCTAAAAGGCTTTTGCGTGCGCTGCGTGTCAAGCGTACCTTAGGCCGATCGTCCTTCAAACCGGAGAGCGTTTCTATTTCAGCCTCGGACTCTGGCTGTGGAGACTGGTTGTGTGCCTCAATCTCGCGGAGCATCAGTGGTTCACGCCGCAGCTTCGATGATGCTGGCTTCGACGAACGCGCAGTCCTGGGCTGGAGGTGTTTTTGCTCAGATTCTGAGTCAGACCCTGGAGCTTCGTTGTAGTCCTCGAGCTCGCGAAGCATCTTCAAAGTGCGCTTTGGCTTTGGCATTGCTGACTGCGAACAACCTGTAGTGAATGACTGGATCGTCTCTGGCGCAGGCTCTGACTCAGGCTCTGGGGACTCGTTGTGTGGCTCAAGTTCACGGAGCATCCTGGATTTGAGCTTTGGCTTTCGTACTGTTGGTTGCGCGGAAAGAGCACCGTTGAGCTGCACATCGATTGACGTCGCAGCATACGAGAGTACTTGAGAAGTACTTGGTACTTGGGAATCTTGCTGGATTTCGCTCACTGCATCTTGGGCAGCGGCGAAATCGGATTCGATGTTTTGCTGGACTTGGCTAAGACTCGGCTTGTGGATGTTCTGTTGGTGGGAACCGTGGTCTATTCGTTGAACCTCGCGATCCAGCTGTACACCAGAGGATGACCAAACTCGTGATTGCTCTCGGTCTAGGTTTGGGAGACGTTCCTGTGGCTGCTGAAGAAGCAAAGGCATACTTCCTGAGCTAGGTCCACCGTGGTGTCCATCTCTGCAACCTTGTAAGCTTCTACTATGTGGGATGCAGAGAAAAGACTTACGAGAGATTCATCGCGTCTTCTCTAAGATTCGAGTCTACTCTCTGGTAGAGAAAACCCCCAATCTCCACAGTTCTGCACATCGTGTCAGTCCATGTAGGCTATCCTTCTTCCAAACACAGCATGGTGTTACCTCGGAATCTCGACATTTCTGGGTGTCAAAGCGCCGGTAAATCTTGGAGAGAAATCACCAATACTTGAAAGATTCACTGCTTCCTGTGGGACAGCTCTGGTGAGCGATGGAGAGGGCAAGAGGCGAAGTTCTCCAGATTCAAGGGTCCTGCGTCTTATCAGTCCATGTGGGTTCTTCCTCTCCCAGAGACGGCACAGTACTACCTTGGGAATTCTGCTGGCTCCAATCTCAAAGGCCTCGCGGACATTGAAAACGAGAATTTATGGTCTGGGAAACCTATTGCGTCGGGTGTGACAGCACTAGTGAAAATCGGAGAGGGAACTTCAGGGCGAGATTCGTCGGGCAGCGGATTCTCGGAAGACTGTTTCGCTCTCCCAAATCCGGTAGGTCGTAGCATGGCTTGGGCTCTGTCAGCGAGATCACCGGTATGGTAATCGACGTAGCCAAGAAGAAGACATGGAAAGAGAGCGACCTACTTGTCCCTGGTCCTCGAATCACTTTCTTCTTCCCTTCTTCTTATAACTCACTGCCGAGGAAGCTCTGTCTGAGATTACCGTTGCTCTTCTGTTCCTGGGACCTGTTGCACGGGATAAAACATAAGAATCTTTGACCTGCAGCAAGCTGTTGGTCGAGAGGGAAGACGAACAGTAGAGGTTAGGTGGTGAAAGACTTGCTGTGATTGATCCTGGATGAGTGTTCGAACTCAGTTGTTCCAAAGTGAATTGACAAGTGAGCTCAGCTTGCTCCCTCAGCTTCACTCCTTCGAGCCCGTCCTCCCGCTGCCAATCCTCAAGGTCCCTCGAAGGGAAGCTGCTGCTTATAGGTAGGGACTGTGGTCAACAAATGGGAGGGACAGTGTAAGACTGCGTGGTGGCGGAATGAGTGGTTCAGAGGGAAGTCCTCCCGTCTTGTGATGTTGAGTGCGCATTTGTTTATGCTTGGCGCGTCTCGCTTAGCAAGATCTTCCATGGTTTTGCCGGCCGGCATGTTCTCTGCACGCTGGTGCATAGTACAAGATTCTTGCATAAGTCTTAGGGAAGTGATGAAACTGATGTCTTGACGTTTTACCGCACTGGTACAGAATCAGTGATATTATTCTACATTGCTTATTTGTCTCTTTTCTTTGCTTTTGCTCTTCTAGAAGCTCATGGCGATCAGTGTAGTCCATCAAGAGAGGTTTCCTTCCTAGCAGCAGAGTTTGCGTCAAGATTTGCCTATGTTCGAGACTTGTTGTAGCATTGAGAATGCCATTACTTGGATTAACCTCGTTTCTCTAGATTCATATCCCTTGTGATTGAACGCAGCTATTCGGAAAAGTGTTGAGCAATCTTGTTTTTCTATCCCCTATGTCTCACGGTCTATACCGCCGCTACTTTCAAAGCCTCTCAGCTTGTGTTAATATCGTTTTCTCAATATCAAATAGCCAAAGGTTTCCCATTCGATTATCCTCGGAGAATTCCTGGCCTCTAGACGTTCTCTAACATGAATGTTCTCACAAATCTCCTGGGCACAGCGTTTTGATACTGCTCAACATGACGTTCTACATCTAGATCTCGAGGGCTCACAGCAGAAGGTCACCGAGCAATTAAGCATTCCCAGTACCATACAGTGAATCCTGTATGCACTAGCCAAACCTCATAATTTCTAACGCTACCAAGTAAAACATCTTCTAGCGGTTAGTTGATTAAGCTACATCATGTTCTCTTTGGATTGACTCCCTTCCCTAAAATTCCCCGTAGATCTATTACCCCTGGCTCAACACTTTCAGTATGCCTGTCGCCGAATCACATCCACTTAGGCCTGCTTCCACGTCTCATTGTCCGGGACTATGCCCTTGCATATGACTGCTCGTTTCCCAAATTCTGCCCTTCCATGTGTACTTTCATGCATCCTCTTTGCCAGACAGTCGAACTCTAATCTTCCACCTTGTACAAGAGTGTTGAGATTTGCTGCTGCACCTATATTATAGCTACCCCTCATAGTGGTAAATAGAGTGGCAAATAGGAGTATAGTAGCCCCTCAGCACTCCCATAGATAATCATCATCCTCTTTCCAACAAAGAGCCTTCACTTCCCACGTAAAACAGAGAAATGTAGCCTGGTCCTCCGTGTGCCGCCATTCTCTCAGCGCCAACAAAGTCTCCCATGTTCCTCAAACCCCCTGTCCCCTAGCGTAGGTCTCAACTTCATAACCTGAGCTCTTATACCCTCAGTTCAAGCCCCATTCTTGGCTTCTCCGTTCGTGTCATCCTTCTCTTCGGCTGCCTCTCCCAGCTTTAGCATCCTTGCCACTTTCATCTGTCCGTCTGTAAACCCTAGTAGCGTGGCAGATTCCCTCTATCACGCACAAGTGTTCCTGACGCTCCAAGCAACGGTGAGTCCTCATTCCCATCTGCTGTGACTTTGGAGCCTCCCACCAGCAATGAGGTTTGAAGGTGGGGTATTGGAGTGAAAGTACTAGGTTCCAAGGATAGCCGTTGTGTCGAGGCTCGGAGTGGGGTCATTTGCAGGCAGATGTGCCGGAGGTGGAGCTTGTAGTAGAAGGAGGATCTGACATAATTTGGAAGGACGTCGGCTCTCGAGAGGTTCTTCGAGGAGGACTACTATGATGGATTATGTTAGTCATGTTTCAGTCTTAGTATAGTGATATAGATCCAGTGAGACGTGAAAAGAGTCGTCTGAATTCACTTCGAGAGGTGCTGGCTTGGACGATTCATACCACTGCGTGTATGAGGCAGGGAAGAAATTTAGGCGTGGATGAAGAAGGTAGGCAATGCATACTCAGGGATCAGTCATGTGCAGTGCATTCCTGCACCTTCGGGTTTCCTTGGAATTTTTTGGTACTTGTTGCCGTGGCTGTTCATTGCCTTAATGTATACATCACTCTGTATACCTAGTGCTCCAGAACAGGGCGTTGTGCCGTTCCCTTTTCTTCATAGCTCAGATGTGAACGAGTCAAAGATCAAGCTGGAGATTTTTGATGCTTACTTTATCTAAAGATACCGATTTTTTTGATGCTTACCTACTTTATCTAAAGAAACTGATCAAGAGAGGGACAGAGTCCATCGATCATGAAGAGTAAATTTGTTTGTAAGTCTGTCTAGAAGATGCTGGTCTCGGATTGACATAATACTGGGAAACATCACGTAAGAGGAAGAAGGAACGTATCGTTCTGTCCACCAGATTCAGAAACCATCGCTTCTCGTCATCACTCTACAACTTGTGGTCCGCTCCGTGAGATTTCCAGTATCCGCAGCTCCATTCCTTATCCATCGCCACGGTCACGCTCGTCGATCTACCATCTCCCATTGGTTGTCCCCGTTGACAGACTGCCTCACGAAGGTCTCTTTCTCCTGCGCTTGATAGAGGTCAACATCGGTAACCTGCAACGCGAGGAAGTCGTAAATAGGGACCGTCGTCCTATGCCGGTATCGCTTGGCAGGCCTGATGTACTGATTTCATGAGGCGGCGTAGCCATGTTGAGTCTCAGATAGGAGGGGAGAAACAAAGATCACACGGTTGGCATTGGTAACAATTATATCAAACCATGTCAGCAAGTGGGAAAGTTTGGAGTAGCTAAGAGTGTAGGGCATGACTTATGCTCCAGCACCTGACGAGTTCGCCCAGTTCAAGACAAGGACCTTCTTCGTAGTTGGGGAACTATTCTGGAAGTCATCTACCATCTTTCTTACCACGCGACCGGAACTTGCCGTCAAACCGTAGTTTGGGATACCCTCAGCGTTTACAGCAGAGCGATGTTGTCTTAGATTGTCGAATTGGCGAACATGAGAACTTGTTCCTCCTCCCTTGAACGAATGAGATCGATGATATTTGCTACTATATCTGGTGTCTTGGGCTGCCTGCTCCAGAAGCTTTCTTGGGCCTGTGTAGCGTGCACTGGCTTGGCATGTGTCTGGAAAGTCGATCACTGAGTTGTATAGATCGTTCGTGTCGTCGTCGGAAACGCTGTCAATGTCTTGGACATCCCCATCTAATCGCATCACGAGCGGGCTACAGATCTTGGTCTATCACTTAATCAGTCATTTCCAGGTCGTTGTCCAACATGTCGTTGATGGCTTGGAGATTGTTGCTAGCAATGGATTTACTTGTCTGATTGGCGGCGGTAACTATGAGTCGTACGTTCTTCGTGAAGACATAAGCGCGAGTTTTGAAAGGCACTCTTCAACTGACTTGCTGCTTCTCATATTCACCTTGATGCGTCTCTATCGTTGATAGTCGTTCTTGTTGAGACTTCCGCGGATAAGCCTTACATCTATAGACCAAAGTAGCTGCTGGAACCCATATTTTCCGCTTCCTGCATCGATCCGAGGAAAAACGAGTTAAATTAGGGACTGCATTTGATTCACCAATCCCCACATTGTTCTATAAAAGTCAGTATCTAGGGTGACTTCTGAGAGATCATGAGGCTCACCTGGCGAACGAATCGGTCTTTCCATTGCTGCGTATGAGCTTGTCTGCCTATATGCCAGACAGCGAAGTGAGAAAAACCAAGCGCGCCAAATTGTTCAGCATCTGTATTACGTTAGGTTAAGGATCGAGGACAGCACAAAGTCAGCTCGGACCAGGGAAGATGAGTGTTCACGGAAAATGTGAAGGCAGAAACTGAAGTGGTTTCATGTACCTACCTTAACAACCGAAAGCGGGATGTGACTTATAAGTGTTAGGCTCGGTCTAAGGAAAAACTCTGGTTTTATACAATACTCCGGGCGCACAGACCAGCAATCACGAATACAAGGATGGCCTCAGGACTCTCTAGAGAGAGCCGTGAGAATGTGTCTGGTCATCAGCGATCGTCCAGGGGAGCATGGACCTCCACGTCACCCGTCTTGAATGACCAATTGTGGTCTTTCCCTATCGAATTGGAGGAGACAGCTGGAGGAGCTCCTCTGCAAAAGAGGCAGCGAGGGCCTGGAATACGCTGTATCCAAGAGCAAGGAAGTCATGGCAATGAGCACGGCTGCGAGCACTCCGATGAACTTCCTACCTGGCCCTGGCCATGCAAGAGCTTTTCTGTCAAGGGGAGTAGGCTCATGCAAACGCCGGACTTGCTTCCTTAGAACCTGCTCTATTCTAGATTAAGGAATTAAGACTTAGCTTTAAAAAATATTATAACCTTCGTAATAAAGGTCGTAAGAGAATCGTATAGAAAGAACTATAGTATACCTTACGTATACTTAAAATTAAGAAGTTTAAGATTCGTATAAAGAAAAAGTATTTTATAAACGATAATATTCGATAATCGTAAGAAGTAGAGTTCTTTTTCTTTATTAATTCTAATTAAATTTGCTTAGCGAGAAAATTTGCCAGCTATTTTATAGTTATTATAAATACTATATTTAATATAAATAAGAATAATCTATCTCTATTAGTACTTATTTATATAATTAATATCTTAAAGACTATTTCGATTAGCTACTATTTTATCGAGTTCGAATTTATTAAGATCTTTTTATTTATAAACGATTATATAAGAGATCTATTTTTTTATAATAACTATAGAGGGTCGGCGATATTACTCGATGATTTTGCTACGAAATTAATAGTAATAATAATTAAAAAAATAACGAATTTACTTATACTATCGAATAATTAGATAAATATAATTATCTAAGTAGATATAGAGATCGCTTAAGAACTTAGTTATTATCTAAATAATCTAAATAGTAACTATTTTCTTTAGCTATATAATTGATATATTATTAAAGTAATTAAGAAGAGATTAACTTATAAGAGATATTCGCTTTATATAAGAAAGCTATTAGTTAATCTAATATAAAAGTAAATTTAATTAGAAACCCTCGAGAATATAAAGCAAAATCGTGGTATTTTACTTAATTAATTATATTAGAAAAAATAGAACTATTTAATTAATTTCTATTAATAATAAAAGTATTAATTTATAATAGTTTATATTAAAAAGTAATTGAATCTAGACTATAGTTTTACTTAACGAGGCGAGAGTAGTTATTCTCTTATTAAAGTCGTTATAAATTATTATATATCTATTAATTAGTCGATAGAAAAGATTGCTAACGAAGTAAATAAGGTTATTTATATTTATAAGTATAAATTAAAGTATTAGAAGAGGAATAACTCTCGTAGTATCGATATTAGTAGATTATTCTTTATAGGCTTATTCGATTATATTATCTATTAGATAATTAAACTCATTTATATAGAGTTAATTACGATAAAAATATTATAAGCGTACTCTACTTAGCTTTTAGCTCTATAACTAGCGAGCCTTAGCGGAGATATTCTCTATTATATTATATCTTCTACCTATATATATAGTTCGATAGCCTTATTATTCTCGTTCTATCTCATCTATACTAGTATCGTATCTATACTAGTTCTAATATTATAATAAGACTCCTTTATACCCCCCTTGACGAAGAAAATTAACGAGTTTTTCACTTTCTACTCGAAGTAAGCGATCGAGTCTAATAAAGAAAACGCTAGGTATTTCTACTATATAGAAGCCTCATTATAAAGATATCTATATTATTCGAAAGTATCTATATTAGATAGTCTACATTATTAATAATAGTCTAATCTATTAAAAAACGAGTCCCCTATATCGAATATAAGAAATTCTTCTTCGCTCCGTTTCTCGTAAAAAGTCTATTATCGGCTTAGAGACCCTCGGCGAACTTTCTACTATTCGAAAGAATATTATTTAGAGTACTTATAGTCTTTATAGCGACTTAATCGATTAAGAACTTCTATAAATCTGAAAAGTAAATTTTTATACGATTTCCGCCGAGTTCGTACTATAAGTACGATTTAGTACGATTTAGTCTATTAAGTAGACTTTATCTATATTTAACTCTTTTCGCTAGTTCTATTAATTTAGCAACTTTAAAAAAATTTTAATAACTTTAAAAATTTTGCGTAATATACTTTAATATACTCTAAGTACTATTCTATATATATATAATATTAATATATATTATTATTAATATATATATTATTATACGCTATATTAAAGTATTATTTACGCGATTAATTTTATTAAATCGTTTAATTTTATAGCCAAATTTGAGTTAACGTTAATACTCGTTATCGTAAAATCTTATCATCGCAACGTCGATTATTAGAACTTTTCTTTTTTCGTACGTATTACTACTAAATTAATAGAACTAATAGAAAAGATTAGAATAGTTACTAAATCGGCGGAATTTAGATAGATTCTAATTAGATTTACTAATTCGACGAATTTTATAATTTCCGCGATAAACGCGCGATTAGCAATTTTAAATTTTGTAAAAACTTTTTAGATTTGCAGATGAAACGAAAGGAATAATACTATTTCGAGCGTTATAGTCAAATTTCGACTCTTAATATAGAGATCTATTATCTTTCTTAACTCGTATACGCTCTTATAATATCGAAGTTCTAGAGATCTCTTAGTTTACTCGATAAAGATATTATTCGATATTTATAATTTCTTAACGAGGAAGTCTAGCCAAAATCGCTATTTTTACGTCTATCTTCTTCGCTCCGTTTTTATCTATATTTAACATATTATAAATTCTTTAAATTTATCTATATTAATATTAAAATATCGCTCTCCACATCGTCGTCATAAGAACGCTTTCTCTTTCTCTAGACTACGATCTCCTATATATCGTAGCCAGCTTTATTCTATATACTATCTTATATACGAAGATCTATATATAAGATATTCGCCTCTAAATTCGCTACGACTTCGTATGTTACGCGTATAGCGCTCTTTATCTACTAAGAATCTTTATTAGCGATATCGTAAGATATTAAGTTATTCGAAGAAGATATAGAACTAAAACTCGACTAACATCTCTATCTTTCTACCCCCGTTCTCACCTTTATTTATATTACGAGATTTCGAAGTACTAAGAGTATATCGATATCGATATTAATTAATCTCGCTATAGCTAGTTAGATAGCTACTTAGCTCGAGACTATTAAATCTATTTATATTTAATAATAATAGATCTAAATTTAAGAATTAGAAAATAAGAATTATAAATAAAATTAGTTTTAATAGAGATTACTATTCTACTTACGCTTTTTAAATAAACTACGTTATATTATATTTTAAAGAAAAAGCTATCGAGTATATAATATCTAGATATCGAATGATTATAAAAAATTCTTATCTCTTAATCGACGATCTTCTAAATTAACTAACTAATCTTTATAAGACTTTAATAAATATTATTCGATAAAGAAATATTTATAATTATTTAATCTTTAGAAGACGTAATAGTTAGTTATTTTTCGAGTATTATATAAAGTTTATAAAATATATCGCGTATATATAGAAGTATAACGATAAAGAATATTAGATTAATATTATTTAGTTAGATCTTATAATCGACTTAAGAGATAGAGTAAACCTTTATCTTCTAGACGAATATACTATATATGAAAGAAAGTAAATATTATTAGATTTAAAGAAATATCTTATTATATTAGAATATCGTAATTTAATATATGCCGAACGGCTAGTAAATAAGAAAGTAAAGGTATTTATTAAATAGTATATTAAGGCGAGACTCGAAGATGTAAGCAAATCGCGTAGTAAATATACTATTATTTCTCGTCTTAATCTAGAGAAATATAGACGATAGGCCGAATCTACTAGATCTGTAAATAATAGATTATATAAACGTATTAAATCTATAAATAATATAATTATAAGAATATAGTAGATATAGTTAAGAACGTAATAGCTCTATAGATATAGTTGAAATTAGTATAAGCATCGATAAATTCTCGAATATTATATTTTTAAACGAATTAAAATCATTCGATATCTTTAAAAAGATCTCATTTTTTTATATTCGTAAATTAATTTCTTAGACTTATATTACTAAATAATTATCTTATATTAAATCTATTAACTAGACTCTTCGTATTATTATATATCTAAACGACTTTCGAAGCTATAGTACGTTATTTATAAATCTTACTATTATCGCTAATAGTCTTAATCGATATCGACTATATAACGTCTTATAAAGAAACTTATATCGAAATCATTTAATATTAATTTAGAGTTTTAGCGTCTACGGCTCGATTCGATTTAAGAGATATCGACTAATCAGATTACATTATTTCATCGATTTCTTCTCTCCTTTTTTAAAAAACCATTTTAAAAAAAATTTTTTTTATTTTTTTTTTTTTTTAATTCTTTATAAATTCTTATTAAATTAGAGTAGAGTACTCGAAAATCGAAAAGGTATAATATATTTTATAAAATATTTCATATTAAGTAATATTATATCGTACCCGAATATAGTATAAATAGAGTCGAATATTATTTCATTTTTCTAATATGAATTTAAAATCTTAGCGAGATATTCTACGATATAATATATTTATAATATTATATTATAAAATAATATATATATAAAATATTTCGATTGGGAATTTCTATATTTATAGAATAATTCGACTAAGATATATAGAATATATTTATTCTTCTTTATTAAGAGAGAGAGAATATAAAGAGTAATTTAATATAGTTATTTATCTTCTTATTAATAGTAATAATTAGAATAATAATTAAAACTATAAACGTCTCTATTCTTCTTCTTAAAATTATAATATAAAAGAATATTCTAAATTTTAAATCTTTAAATATTATAAGAATAAAATTCTATAATTATCTTTATTTATATATTTATCTTAACGCGTTAGATAAGCTTAATAAACTTTATATTTATTCTTCTCTCGAATTCTTTATTACTCTTCTATTCTACTCTATTATAATTCTTTTAAATTCTCTAAATCTATCTTTATCTAATTAAACTTATTAACTATTTATAAATAAATTCGCTTTTTAAATTATTTTAAATCTCTTTTTTAAAATTAAATCTATTATTACTAACTCTCTCTAATTATAAATCTTATCGATTATTTCTCTATATATTATAGAAGTATTAATAATATATCTTAATAAACTTATAAATATTAAACTTATTAAAGTACTTTTTATAAGCTTATTATCTTTATTAATATAATTATTATAAATATTAACTAAGTTTTTATATAAAGTATTATTAGCTCTTTTAATCTAATTCGATATATTAAGATCTTCTTTAAGATTAAGTCTAATCTATTTAAGCTTATTTTCTTAATACTTTATATAAAGAATTATTATTAGAGTATAAAATATCGCTAATAAATAATACTTTTAAGTATTATAATATCTTTTAGTTATTAAGAAATATCGCTTATATATAATAGTCTTCGCGAGAGAATAAAGAATATTATAAGTTATTCGAGTAACTATAATATATTTAAACTTTAATTTCTTTTATTACTTTAGAATTAAAAGATTTACTAGATTATTAAAAGAAAGCTTTATAAAGATTAGAAGTAAGATTATAATTAGAATAATAATTAGAAGACTTATTATTTCTTCTATATTACTAAAGCTAATTATATCTATTCTTATTATCTAAATTCTTAATCTCAAATTTTATTATTTAATTAAGCGTATTTTTATTTAATTAATTTATTCGCTTAGCTCTTTATAATTAATTACTTATATTAATATTTTAATAATTTTAAAATATTCTTTTAAGCGTTTTTTAGTAGATCTTCGTCTATAACTTCTTTTTAATATTAATCTTTTAATTTAATTTCTTTAACTTTATATTATTATAATTTAAATATAAAAGTATAACTTATTTATATAAATAGTTTAAATCTAATTAAGTTCGATTATAATAAATAGCTAATTTCTCGTAAGCCGTTTTAAGAGCTTTAAGAAGTTCTTTTTTTAAGAAATTCTCTTTCTTCTTAATTTTTCGAGTTTTTTATCTATATAATTAAATAGATAATTATAAATATTAAAGATATAGTAAATTATAATCTTCTTTTCTCTACTTATTAATTTTATAAATTTATAAAAAAATCTAATAAACTAAATTAAATATTAAATCTATTAGAAATTAATTAAAAATTATTTAGATATCTAGATTATAATTTTTATTTATAATTATTTTTTATTATTTAATCTTAAGTAGATAATTAATCTATTTTTTAAAAAGTATATAATATTAATATAAAGAAGTAGAATATAAATTAATATCTAATAAATTAAATTTTAACGAGTCTTAATATTCTAAAAGAGCTTAAAAGAGCGTTTTTAATAATATTACTTTTTTTTAGAAGATTAATATTTATCTAATATTAAAATGTTTTTATTTTAAAGTCGTTTAGCTTATAATATAAAAAAGATCTCTTTACGCTAATTCGCTAATATTAATATATATAATAATTTTTCAAATTTTAATATAATTAATAATATAATAATTAGAATAATAATAAGAAATATTATATTTTTATTAGAATTATTAATAGATTAATTATATTTACTTAAACTTAATTCTTATCTTCTTTATTATCTTAGCTTTTTTAAAATTTTTTATTTATTAAAATAATTCTAATATTATCTAGAAGTTCTTTTAAGACTAATTAAATAATATACGCTATATAAAAAATATATTATAAATAATTTAAGAATTTAAATTCTTTAATATTAAGTAAGTTATTTATTACGAAAATAAAAAGATAAGTAATTAAATTATTAAAGAGTATATTATTATTACTAGCGTTATTAATTATAAATTTAAATATATAAGATTAAATCTTATATTCTATAAGAATTAAATTAATAATACTTATAAGTTTCTAATTAAGTATATTTATCTTCGATATACTTAAAGTCTATAAGAATCTTATATTATTATTAATTAATATTAATAAAAAAAATTAGAATTATTATAAATAATTAATGATTATAAGATAATTAATAATTTAGAAGTTAAAGAGACTTTAATACTATTAATTAATAAATTCTTTAATAATTTTATCTTTAGCTTTATAGCTTTTTTTATTAATTAATTCTTTATAGTAGATATTAACTTTAATTATATATTAGAGTTAAAATAGTATAAGAGTTATAATATTTTAGAATTATTAGTAATTATAAATAAAATATCGATATTTATAATTTAGCGATAAAATTATTTCGAAAAGTCTTCGCGTATAAGCTTTCGATCTTCTAGTATTATAAGAGAATCTTAATATTATCTTTTCTAAAGTAAATAGTAAACTAGATATTCTATTTATCGTTTTATTTATTAATAATCTATATCGTCTAGTTTAAAAATATATCTAATTTTTATAATTATTAATTAGATTTATTTATTATAAATTACTTAAATTAGATTTCTTAATATATCTCTTAGACTTAATATATACTATTATATCGTTTATTTTATAATCTATAAATAAGTAAATTAGAATCTTATTATAGTAATAATAAATAATATATAACTCTCTAAAATCGATAAGCGTATATTTATTAAATTATATTTATTTCTAGAATTTTCTAATTTCTAAGCTCTAATAGATAGATTAATAATTATTATTAAATTTAAACTAATTCTATATAATCTATACTATCTTTATTTATTACTATATCTATTATTTTTTATTATTAATATTAAAAAGAAAGTAAGATTTATTACTATCTTTATATCGAAATATACTTATTAATATCTTATATTAAGTATTATTAATTAAGAAAATTAAGTCTACGCTAAATAAAGATCTAATTAATATCTTAAGATTAAGATATTTAAAAAGAAATTAAAAGAGATATATAAACGAATAAAATATTAGAAATAAAATAAAATTAATATTTAATATATAAATTCTATTTTCTCGCTATAATAGAAACTTATATCGCTTTAATAACTTATATCGCTTTAATAATATATTACTATATTATTTTCGATATTTTAAATTAAAAATTAATCTTTTCTAATTAGTATTATAGTTAATAATTATATATTTAAAAGTATATAATAACGCTAATATAGAATTAGTATTTAATTTTATTAATTTAAAACTTTAATTAGCTTAGCTATTAACGCTTTTCTACTTAATATAATATATATTTTATTTACTTTAATATTAATACTTATTTATTATTATATTATTTTAATTATTAGAATTAAAGATTATATTTATTTAATTAATATTTTAATCGTTAGCTATATTAATAAAAGCGTATATTAATATCTTAAAATTATTAAATTTATTTTATTAGATATTAATATAGAATTAAAATTTAATTTAAATATTTTAATAATTTAATTAGCTAGATTAATTATTATTTAAATCTTCTATATATAAAAATTAAATCTTTTATCGCGCTAAGATTATTTTTAAATATTAATATCTTTCTTATTAATATAACTCTCTCTTATTCGAATAATATTATAATATCTTTTACTCGAGCGTTAAAATATTAAAGTATCGCGTTCTTCGCTTTTAATTAAATAATATCGTCTTTAAGTTAATATCTTTAATCTTATAAAAATAATAACTAATTCGTTATAGGCGAAGGCGAAAAAGAAATAATATCTTCTTCTATTTTTATAATAGAAGAAGAGAAGAGAGTAAGTAGATTAATTATAAGCTATATATAGTCTAATATTTAAGAATAACGAATTAATAAAGTTATAATATTAAAATAAAGAGTTCTTTTTATAATTAATAAATATAAAATTAAATAGAAATTAGTTAAATTAATAAGATTATCTTTAATAGATATATCGCGTATATAAAGAATATCGAAATATATGAAATATATATAGAATATAGAAGAGAGCGTATATATATAGCTATAAATATTTAAAGTATATTTAAAATATAGAAAAAAGCGTTTATATATAGCTCTACGATATATATTAGTAAAAAAGAAATCGATTTTTTTTTCTAATTAGCTTTTTAATTAATATTTAAACTTAATTTATCTTTAAATAATATTTTATTCTAATAAGATTTTAGTTATATAATATTAATTAGCTCGATAATAAATACTTAATATTATTCTTTTCTAATTTACTCTCTTTTTTCTTAAAAATTCTTTTTATTATTATAGTATTTATATTATAATACGCTTATTTATTATAATACTATCTATATCTAAAGAAAATAAAATTATTTTCTCTATATTTTATAGTTAAATTAAATTAATAATATTATTTCTATAAAGTAAGTATATATCTAATAGCGCTATATCTCTTAATACGATAACTAATTATAATATTAATTATAATTTATTAATATATAATATTATTATCTATTAAAGCTATTAACTCGATAATTATAAAAACTTAGAAAATTCTTAATAATTTATTAACTATTAATTTAAACTTATTTAAATTATCGAAGTAAAGTAAAAATAAAACTTCGCGAAGATGAAGATTAGAAGATTATATATGAAGTTTAAAAAGTATAATTATAAATAAGAAAAGTGCGTAGTTATATTAATTATATATATCTAAATTAAATAGTAAATTAATTATATATATTAATTATATTATTACTAATTAAACTTTAAAGTTTATATATTAAAAAAAATTTATAAATAGTAGAGATTAATAAATTTAATTATTTTTTAAATTATATTTACTCGAGTAGTAAAAAAAATCTTAACTTATATAGCTTTAAAATCGATTAATTTACTTCGAATTTAATTCTCTATATTATATATACTTTAAGAAGCTATAAAGATAAAATTAATAAGCGATTTTAATAATATAACTTACTTTTTAATAATTATAAATAAAGAAAATTACTAACTAATATCTAGCGGCTTAATTATATATATTTTATATAAAAAGAATTACTTTATAATTAAAAGATATATAGCTTTTTAGATAATTACGATAAAATATAAGCTTATAAATAATAATATAATATTATTAAAGTCTAAACGTAGTTTTTACGAAAAGAAAATATATAATAAAAAAAAAAAAAACTATTCTAAGTTAAGAATAAGATATTCTAATTATTATTCTATTTATTACGCTTAATTAATAATATTTAATTATTATACTTAATCTAATAACTTTATATATTTTATATTTATAGAATAAAACTTTTTAAATCGATTTAAATATAGATATATACTCGTAAAAATGCTACTACTCTAATAAAAGAGGCTTCTTATTCTAAAATCTATATTAAATTAAAAGTTATATTTCTACATTTAATAGCTTTAATTTCTATAGTTATTATTAATATCGCGATTAAATTTATATAATAATAATACGCCTTTCTTATTAGCGGGTATCTCTATATTTAATAATTTTAATTTCTATAGTTATTACTAATATCGCGATTAAATTCGTATAGTAATAATACGCCTTTCTTATTAGCGAGTATCTTTATATTCGATAACTTTAATTTCTATAATTACTATTAATATTGTAATTAAATTTATATAGTAATAATATATCTTTCTTATTAGCGGGTATCTCTACGTTCGATAGCTTTAGTTTCTATAGTTATTATTAATATCGCGATTAAATTCGTATAGTAATAATACGTCTTTCTTATTAGCGAGTATCTCTATATTCGATAACTTTAGTTTTAATAGTTACTATTAATATCGCGATTAAATTTATATAGTAATAGTATATTTTTCTTATTAATAAGTATATTAATAATCGTAAATAGCTGAAATATAATAGAAAATAGTAGACGACTCTTAGTAATATTCGATCTTAAATCTATAGCTTTTTTATCTTATTTAAAAGTAAAGATATTTATATCTAGAATTTAAAATAAGTAAATTTTAATATATAGTTAATAAATATCTAGATATAAATCTTCTAATACTTCTCGCTAAGCGTTTAACGCTTAAAAGAAGAATATTAATCTTTAATTACGTTTATATAAATCTTTTAAAAAAAGCTATATATTAATAGAAAGTCTTAATTTATATTAATTTTAATTATAAAAATAATTATAATTATAATCTTAAATATAATTAAATATATAAGTTATAAGATTTATTACTAGCTAATAAATAAAAGATTAAATTCTATTAATTATTCTATTTAGTATTTTATTTATTATAAGAATATAGAGTTATCTTTTAAAAGCGAAACTTTAAAAATAATAATCGAATAATATAATATATATATAATATAAAATCTTACGAACTACGCGTTAAAAGAAAAGCTTTAAAATTATAAAATTAATTAAAATTTAATAACGATAAATCTCGCGTAAAACTTAAGCTATAGCTCGCGTTAGTAATATATAATAAAAATAATAATAATTAGAAGAATATATTATCTAATTTTTATTAATATTTTAATATTATTAAAGTAAAGGCGATATTTAATAATTTTATTAAAGTAATAACGATATCTATTAAAGTAATAGCGGTATTTATTAAAGTAACGGCGATATCTAATAAACGCTTTATTATAACGCTTTTAAATAGATTATTACCTCGCATAATCTAAAATAATATTAACTTTTTTAAGAAGCTATTAATAATAAATTAAATATATATAAGTTAAACTCTTTATACGGTTTATCTATATATTAATTTAAAGTTATTAATAGATAAAGAATAAATATATAACTTAACGTCTATATTATATTTTAGATATTATTATAATAATATTAAATTACTTAAATAGAAGTCTAAGATATAAAGAAGATAGTTTTATAAGAAGAAGAGTTAATATAAAAAAGAAAGTCTTAGAAAAAAGAGAAAGCTTAGATATCTATCGCGTATATTAAATATTTAGATTATTTTAAATTATTTAGCTTATTTTAAGTATTAATAGATAATACGCTTTCTCTTCGATTTTAAAGATTTAAGTTTAAGCGAATTATATTTATTAAGTATTATTATTTAATATAATTTTATCTACTTTTATAATATTTATAATTATTATTATAGTCTATATAGATTAAAAAATAAAATATCTAAAAGAGCGAATTAATAAATAATTATCTTTATCTAACTTAATTAAAATAAAACTATTATAACTTATTAAAATTTTCCGTATTTTATTTTATTTTTATTTTATTTTCTTTATATAAATAATTATTCTTTTAATTTAAAAACTATAATTAAAATAGTATATAATATATATTCTCTATATTTCTAACTTCGATACTTACTAGAATTAATATACTTTTTAATAAAATAAATATTAATTAAAATTAAGTATAGCTTAATATTTATAAATATTCGTATAAATTCTTTAATTTTTTTATATATATTTATTAATTTATTTTTTATAGCGATTAAAGTAGAAAATACTAAGTCTAATAATTTACTATAATAAATATTAAATACTAATAATAATAACGATATTAAAGAATTTTAATATTAATTAATTAGACGATAATTAGATTTTTAGCTAAAATAAAAAATAAAGAATAAACTTAATAAAAATAAAAATATTAAGAGATCGCGATAGCGAATAAATACGTTTACGTTTAAGAAGAAACTAATTAAAAAAGTAAAGAAAGTTAATATATTAATTATTAATTATACTATAGCTTATAATAAGCGTAAAATTAGATATATTAATATATCGTAATTAAAATAGAAGTAAGCTTTTAAGAAAATTAGATAAAATATAATAGATAAATAATAGTAGCTTTTAATTCTAAGTTATTATTCTAATAGACTTATATTTTAATAATATTATATAAAAAAAATACGCGAGCGTAATTTAGAGAAAATTTAGAGTTTTACTTATCGCGTAAATTATTATATATATAAATAAAGATAAGAGTTTAAATTAGAAGAAAATAGATAATATCGAAGCTAAATAAAATATAAGTATTAAGAATAATTCTATTATAGAATTTAATAGTATATTTAATAGTAGAACTAATCTCTAAGAAATATTAAAACTTCGAGATATACGAAGTAGATCTATATTCGTTAAGCCTCTAGATATATAAGATATATTATTAAAACTAAACTCTAAAAGAAACTCTAATATAATATATATACGATATCGACGTTTTAGCGTAATATAAGTAGCGTTAAGGTCTATAACGTATTAGATCTAATAATTATCTTTTCTTTTAGACTTTAATTCTTAGACGCCTAAGTAAAGATAGAACGCTTATTAAAAAACCTTTAAACTCTAATAGAGAAATAAGAGAAAAGAGTTAATCTATTAAGATTATAATATTATTTTAATAACGCGATAGAATTAACTCTTACGCGCCGTAGGCGCGTTATTAATATATTATATAATAATATTAATACTATCTTCGAGAATAATATCGCTTTTATAATATTAATTAATAATAATCTATAGTAAGTCGACGCGCTTAGTATTAACGTTTTTATAGCGCTAGTTAATAGCCTCTATAGCGAATAATATTAGATTTAAAAATTTATAATAAAATCTCAAAAATCTAATAGATAAAAGAAGAGAGAAGAGTTTTTCTATAGATAACGTTATTTTTATAGCGTATTACGTTTATAGCGAAGTAACGTAATAATAATCTTTATTATAGAAATTCGAAGAAAGTAATTAATAGAGCGACGCGTTCGCGATAACATTCTCGATTATTAATTAATAATAGTAGAAATAATAATAATAGCTAGGCGACGCGGTCTTATAGATAATAGTAAAATATTATCGCGTCGCTACTATCTATATTACTAGAGTACTATTCGCTAGTAATAGCGCTATAATAAAGAATATAAAAACCTCTTTTAAATTATTTATTTTTATTCTTTATAACTTCTAACGCCTCTCTTATAAGTGCTTACTCTAGCGTTATAACGTTAATATTAATACTAATATAAGTATAATATATCTTATTATATTAGTAGTCTACTTCTCTTTATTATAAGTATCTTATTATTATTAATCGCGTTAATACGTAAGACTAATAATTTTATAATATTCTTTTTTAATAATAATAATAACTTTAATAGTAAGTATATAGTCGTCTTATAGACGCGACTACTAACCCTTAACTATTTCTATTATTATCGCTTTATATATATATCTACTAATAAGTTCTAATATCTAATTTATTATATAGAACTTACTTTTATTAAGATAACGATTTATATATTTAAGATAAGTCTTCTCTTCTATAATAACTATAAGATCGAAAGAGCGCGATATTAGTCGCTATATTAAAATCCCTCTATATCTTTAAACGTAGATAAGAAAATTAATATAACGCTATCGCCGCGCTAAATAATCTTAAAAGCTATCTTATTAACGAGCTAAGCTTAATAAGAAGATTATTTAATAATATAAATTATAGAAATATATAATAGCGATAACTTTCGATCGTCTTTATTATAATTATAGATCTTTAAGACTAGCTTATAGCGATATATAAGCGTATAGAGAAATTAAAGAAAATAAATAAGTTATTAAAGAAGAAGCTTAAGAGCCTTTATCGATATATAACGAACGTCGATAAATATTAATACGAAGACTATACTTTAATTATCTTCTTAGTTAAAGAACTAGATTAATAAACTTAACTTAAGATCTAACGCTAAGATAGCGAAGAATATTTAAATAATAATTCTTTTTTAGTAATAGCGCTAGCGTAAGATTTTTAGATAGTTCTTTAATAGCTACTTTAGATAAAAATATATCTATATTAATAGTATATATTTTAATATAATAAACTTTCTTTATAGTAGAGTTTAGTAGATAGTTAAATAATATAATTATTTTATTAATTTATATCTTATAATAGTAGTAAGTATAGAGAAGTACGCGCGTAGTATAAGTATTATCTAGAAATATATCTAATCTAATCGATAATTATATCTTATTTTATTATCTTTACTTACTCGCCATTAATTTATATAATTAATTAAGCTCTTTAATAATAAGAGACTTATTATTTATTACTTAATACTTTCGCTTATTATTTATCTATTTATAGACTTAAATTAGCTTGCTAATATTAATAAGTTTATTATCTAATAGTTATTAATTATACTCTTTATCTTAATTAGTTTATTTAACTTTATATTAAACATCTTTCTTATACTTAATCTTATTAATAATTTCTTTAATCTTTTAAAGCTTATTATTATTAATAAGATTAAGAGTTTATATAAAAGGCTTTCGCTATATTATTATAATCGCGAAGATAATAAGACTTAAATAACGATATATAAAAGATATTATAAATTTTATATATCGAGAATAGAAGTAAGATAATATATCTACGCCTCTATCTTATCTATAATTTAAAATAATCTTATAAATTTATAAGATAACTTCTTATTTAGATATTTTTACTTTAGATTCTTAATCGCTAATATTATTAAATTATCTATCTTATAGCTTTAAGATTAATATATTTTATTATAATACTTAAATTAAGTCGTAACCGCGCTATAAAAGACGCTTTACTATCTTATTTCTTAATACTTATAACTTCTTTATTCTATTATTTATAGCGAATATCTCTCCTCTTAATAAAGTTATTCTTAATCTCTTAACGAATTTTAGAATAATATTTATATATTAGAAAGAATAATATCATTTTAATAAAGGAATATTAATTATTTATATAAGCGAACTCTATTATTAATAGTTATTTTATTTAAATATTTTATTTATTATTAGCGAATACGCGTAAAAAAGTATTTTAGTATCTAATTTTATCGCTTAATCTATTTATCGATTTATAAGTAAAAGGCGATACTTAGATATCGCTTAATTTTAAAATAAAAGTAAATAGCGAATTAGAAGCTATTAATAAATATAGAGTCTCTATTATTAATAATATCATTTAATATATTATAGCGATATACTATTTTAAAATAAAATACTTTTATTAGCTAAGCGATATCGATTATAATAGATATAGAAATATATCTTATTATTTTTATAAATCGATTTATTATAACTAGAATAGTATTATAGATAATATTCTTATACTTACTCGCTAATAAGTCGATAATAAAGTTTATAGAAATTTTCTTTTATAAGCTTAATAGCGATAGAAAGCGAGCTTAACTCGCTATATAGGCGATATCGCGAAGCTTTAATTCGCTAATAAATATTATATATCTTAATATAGTCGATAACTTACTTTAGACTTTTATTTTAATAATATTTATAAATAAGTAGCTTATATATCTTTGTAGCGTTAAAGTATTTTAATAATAAATTATTATAATATTTACTAATAAGCTCTTTTCTTAAAGATCTTATCTCTAGAGATATAAAGGCGATTATTATATCTTAATAATTCTCTTAAAAGTCTAAGATCTATATTTAACTATATACGCGACGCTTAATCGCTAACTTATTAATATTAATTTAAAAAGAGTTTATTTAATTATTATAGACTTATAAATCTTAAATTAATATTTTTATTAATCTTTAAAATACGTTATAAGTAATCTCTTATATAATCTTAGACTCTCTTTTAGAAATAATTATCTAAACGTTAATAATATCAAAATATAAGCGCTATTATCGCTATAATCTTCTTATTTCTTTATAACTACTTATCGCTAATTTAAAGTATAAATTTATTTTATAATATTAATAAAAGTTTAATATTTAATAGCGAAGTTCTTTTATAATTAAAGCGTCGCGATAGCGAGTTAATAGAGTTTAATTTATCTATTTAATAAAAAATCTTAAAGTTATAAATAGCTAACTTTAGCGTTTAACGAGTTTATCTAAAGTTTAATTTCTTCTACTTTATAAAGTCTTTAAGATTATTATAATTTATTAGAATCTTAATATAAAACGTATTATCTTCTAGATAGTAATATTATTATTTTATAGACGCTATAATAGCGAGTAGCTCTTAATTATAAATCTTATAATTTTACTTTATAGAAATTATTTTTCTAGATTAGAATATTATTAATTATTAATAATTATTCTTATTTAATTATAAAAGTATAATCTTTTATATCGAAGTTAAAAGCGTTAATTTTAAGATATAGCTTTAAATTTAAATTATAGTAATATAGAAATAGCGCGATTATAAAAGTACTTTAAAGCTATTAAAACGCTAGCTTAGCGTTATCTATTTACTCTAGCGATTTAGATTTTTTATTATTTTTACTTTCTTTAAGTAAGTTAGTAAATAACGTTATTATACTAAAATAGCTATAGATAAATTATTAATAGAAATTAATAAAGTCTAAAAAGACTTATATATCTTAATAATTTTTTAATTTTAGCTACTTCTTAATAATAGCGATATATTTTTAATTTATTATAATATCTTCGATAAATATAATAAACTCTAGAAACTTAACTTGTTTAATATAGAATTAATACTTCTTTAGATTAGCGTATAGTTAAAACTAGCGTAAACGCTTAAGTACTTACTTAATATATCATTAATACTTCGCTAAATTAATACTATAAATTAGAATATTATTTAAATATATTATATATATTATATTTATTAGACTTATAAGAGCTCTATTAATATATACTTAAAAAGTTATTAATATATTAGCGAGTTTAAAAGATATAATTAAATATTCGAAGTAGTCGTAGCGACTACGAAACGCTATTTTTTACTTATTATCTTCTTTAATTTAAATTTAATAATAGATATTCTTAAGATTTAGCTTTATAAAGACTTTAATCTTATATAAGCGATTTAGAGTCTTAATAATTAGAGATAGCGAATATCGATTTTTAATAGTTATCGCGTTTAGACCTCGATAATTAACATAAAAATAAAGCTCTTTATTCTTTTTAGAAATAAAAAGAATTAATATTTCGACTAAGAAAGTCGAATAATAAATTTAATTTTTCTAAAGAAAGTTCTTTAGATAGCGTTATAGCTTCGCTAACTTCGTTTAAGATAGATTATATAAGAGACTATATAGCGACTTTTTATCGCTTTTAATCTTAATAATATAATCTCTCTACTTAAGCGTAGATAAGATCTCTACTTTTTTTATTAAAAAAATATTATTAAACTCTAATAACTTCTAAGAAAGCTTTAGACTACATCTATTTTTCGATTCGCTTTTTATATTATCGCGATATATATAATTATAAATATATTTAGCTTCTATTTAATAATTTAAATAAATTTAATTAATTTTTTAATTTATAATTTATTAGCGTTAACTTTAAATTACTATTACTTTATCGCTAGATTTAATAATACTTATAATTAATTTAGCTTAAATATATTTAATATAATATTAAAGCCTTTTTAATTAATAATATAGAAGAGTATATTATACTTTTTATTTTAATTTTAGCTATTTACTAATTAGTAATTTAGCTAATACGCGCTATAGTAATATATACTTTAATTCGCTTAGCGCTTTTAATTATAATAAAATAACATTATAAGATTTTAAATTTTATTAAATTACGAACTTTTATAAAATTAAATTAATATACGCTTTAGTATCGAGTAGAGTAACGAGTTACCTCTATTTACTCTAAAGCTTTATTTACCCCTTTATAAGAATAGAAGAAATTATCTCTATTAATTATTATTCTTATCTCGCTTCTAAGACGATTATAAGATTAAATCTTTTTTTATTAATACTATGTCGATATAGACTATAGATAATTTATCGAGATCTAAATACTTAGATATTTAATAACTCTATTTATTATAATAAAAATAACTATTCTTCTTATAATTAGAGTTAAAGAATTTAACTTTATACTTTATATTATTATCTTAAATACGCGCTATATAAGCGCCGTCGTTTAAAATTAATTTAGACTTCGAAATTTAATTCTTTAAAGACTTATTCTTAGCGAACCCTCTTAAAGACTTCAAATAAAAATCGTCGTCGAAGCGTATATATTTTAAAATCTTTTTCTATATAATAGTCTAGATAAGAATTTTTTTTTATTATTTCGATATACTATTAATATTTAGAATCTTATTCTTAAGCTCTAATCTAAGCTTAGTTAAGAAGAAATTAACTTAATATTTCTTAGAAAATAGAGATTATATAGACCTCTAGCTTCTTTAAATAAATCTTAAAAATAGATATCTTCTAATTAAAGCGTTATTTAATCTTCTTTTACTTTTTATAGATAAGAAGATAACGATTTATTAAATTCGCTACTAAATTAAATAGAAACTACTTAAAGAATTTAAAAGTTATATTTCTTAGATTATAGATTTAATAGTATTTATATTATTAAATATTAAGATTATCTTTTAAGAATTATATATAATAAATAATTCTTAATTAATTAATAATAAAATATTTAGAACTTATAAGAAACTTAATTTCGACTTCGCGAAATTAGCGTAGATACTCTCTCTTACTAATATTCTTATAAGAATATATTCTTTTAAAGCGAAGTATTTTTATTTTAATTAATATATTCGCTAAAGACGCGATAATAATTAATATAGATAGACTCTTCGCTAATTATAGACGATAAGCTAACATTATAAAGCTCGCGATTATAAGCCTTTAATATAGTTAATTCTTATTCTTATTTTAGATAACAATTTTCGACTCTTAGCGATTATAAGACGTTCTTTTATAGTAAGATCTTTTATTAATAAGAAATTCTCGAACTTATTATCGACGCTATAGCGGCTCTCGATATTATCTTTATTTTTTATTATATAATTTAGAGATAAACTCGATATTATAATAATAATAGATCTTTTTCTTTAAAAGATAGAGAGATTAGAATTATAAGAGCGTAGTTTATTAGCGATTAGCTAGCGAATATAGACTATAAAAGATATAATATCATTATAAAATTTAATAGTATATTTAATAGTAGAACTAATCTCTAAGAAATATTAAAACTTCGAGATATATAAAGTAGATCTATATTCGTTAAGCCTCTAGATATATAGAGATATATTATTAAAACTAAACTCTAAAATAATAATAAAAAGAGTTAATATAAAAAGAAAGTTTTAAGAGAAAGAAGAAGAGGGAAGGAAAACTTAGATATCTATCGCGTATACTAAATTTTTAGATTACTTTATATTATCTAGCTTAAATTAAATATTAATAAAATACTTTCTCTTTAATTTTAAAGATTTAAGTTTAAGCGAATTACATTTATTAAGTGCTATTATCTAATATAATCTTAGCTACTTTTATAATAATTATAATTATTATTATAATCTATATAGATTAAAAAATAAAAGATTTAAGAGAGCGAGTTAATAAGTAATTATCTTTATCTAATTTAACTAATATTAAACTATTATAATTTATTAAAATTTTCATATATTTTATTCTTACTTTCTTATTTTTAAGTCTTATTATCTTTTATAGAAATAATTTTTCTTTAAGTCAAACTCTATAATAATATACTTATAATAGCGTGTAATATATATTCTCTTTATTTCTAATATCGATACTTATTAGAATTAACGTACTTTTTAATAAAACGAGCTTTAATTAAAATTAAGAATAGCTTAATATTTATAAATATTCGTATAAGCCCTTTAATTCTTTTATATATATTTACTAATTTATCTTTTTATAGTAATTAAAGTAAAAGAGATTAAGTCTAATAATTTATTATAATAAATATTAAATATTAATAATAATAATAATATTAAAAAGTCTTAATATAGATTAATTAAATCGACAATTAGACTCTTAATTAAAATAAAAAGGAAGAATAAGTTTAATTAAAATAAAAATATTAAGAAATCGCGATAGCGAATAAATATATTTATATTTAAGAAGAAACTAATTAAAAAAGTAAAGAAAAGTTAATATTTTAATTATTAATTATACTATAATTATTAAAAAGCGTAAAATTAAATATATTAATATATCGTTATTATAATAGAAGTAAACTCTTAAGTAAATTAGATAAGATATAATAAATAAGTAATAAGTAATTTCTAGTTCTAGTTATTATTTTAGTAAACTTATATTTTAATAGTATTATATAAAAAAAGCACGTAAGCGTAATTACGAAGAAATTTAAAATTTCATTTATCGCGCGAATTATTATATATATAGATAAAGATAGAAGCTTAAATTAGAGAGAAAATAAATAATATCGAAATTAAATAAGATATAAGTATTAAAAATAATCTCTACTATACGCGTTAATAATTAAATAGATCTTATTTTTTAAGCTACTTAAGAGCGTAATATAGAATTTAATAATAAGCGTTATTATAGCTTAGATATAATAATATTAATACGCTAATTAATAAATATCGAGCTATTATAGAAATCTTAAAATATTAAATACAATTATATCTAAAAGATAAAATTATAGATCTTTATTTATATATAATTAATCTAATATATAATAATAAAAAGTCTATTACAAAAGCTACGCTATCTAAATTAATATTTTAATCTTAATTATTATTATCGCTATTATACGAGTAATATAAAGCTATCTCTTATTCGAGTATATTTAATTTTTAATTCTAATTATTTTTATAGATATCGTTAATTCGTTCTAGAATTATTAAATATACTTTTATATACTTTTTATATTTAATCTTTTTTTATATATCGCGAGAAAATAGCTTAGAGAAATATAGCTTATTATATTAAGCTATAATACTTTCGAGAGAATATTAAGAAATATATTAACTTTTCTTAAATTAGCGATTTAATAAAAGAGCTATAATTATAATATATATAATTTTATATTAAATAATAATATCGAAAATATATAATAGATATATAAAATTATCGTCGACGACTTTAATTATAAAGTATTGGCGGATTTCGCGTAACTAATATTAGAAGAAGATAAGCTTTTCTTATTACTAGTAGATATAGCTCGCTTTCTTTTATATATATAGAGTAATAAAATATAATTATATTTAATTCTATATCTTATTAATTTAACGTAGTTATTAATTAGAATAATAATTAAAATAGCTATTTTTAAATATAGAAATTCTAATTAAAATATCTTATATATATATTATATTATAGTATAATTTCATAGATATATTATATTATAATATATATCGCTAAGATTTCATATTATATTAGATATGAAATTCTATAAATCTTAATAATCTATACTATATTAGAGTATAATATAGTAGATTAATATCTTATATTATATTATATCTTTTCGACTAGTAATTAAGAGCTTCTTAACGCTATAATAAAGTGCTATCGATAACGCGCTAGCGGAATCTCCGAGACGCGATATCGCTATCGTCGTCGTCGTTAAAGAAAGATACTAATTTAATCTAATATAGTATATACTAAAAGTCTTTATTTTTATAAATTTCAGCGAGCGATGATTCTTTCGAAGAACTATAAATATTTGAAGATATAAGACGAGTAATAAGTCTATATCTTCGATCTATTAGCTATAAAGACTATAACTCTTTAAGAGAGAGAAGTATTATTATAAGTATATTCTATTTAACTCTTAGCCCTATAACTAGCGAGCCTTAACGAAGATATTCTCTATTATATTATATCTTCTACTCATATATATAATTCGATAGTCTTATTATTCTCGTTCTATTTCATCTATACTAGTATCGCACCTATATTAATTCTAATAGAAAAGATAGATTTTTAACGTTAAGAATAAAATATCTTAAAAATTTAAGGAGAATAAGTATTAGTAAGTATGTTATCTTTCTAAACGATATAGTTTATCTTATAAATATTAGCTATTTTACTATATTATCGAGGAGATTTTTATTTTTCTTTCTCTTTTATACTTAAGATAGCTTAGTAAAGCGTTAAAAGTTATAGTAGATTAAAAAATAACTTTCGATTTAATTATTATAATAGCTATCTATATAGCTCTAACTAATATTAATAATACTCGAAGTTAGTCTAATAATTATTCTAGTAATAACGATAATTAATAATCTACTTCGATATTTATATAGTCGAGATATAATTAATAAGAATTAGACTTATTAAAGGCGAGTGCTCTTTTCGATATATAAGTTTTATAAGAAGATTCTAGAAGGTTATCGCGTTAAAGAGTATATAAAAAAGATAATAAAAGCTATTTAAAGGATAAATAGAGTTTATAGATAAAAGTATAATAAGAAAGCTACTTTACTATAATCGTTTTTAATAATTAAAAAGAATAATAAGAGTTTATAATATAAGAAGAATAGAAGTAGACGATATATATTAATTAGACGTAAGGCTATTAATATAGAAGATTAAATCTTACGTCGTTAAGTAAGAAAGAATATAAATAAGAAGAGAGATAATAAGAAATTTGCGGAGTAGGTGCGGAAGAATTAAATATAGAAGAATAGAGATTAATAAATTATCTTCGCTTTTTTATAGCTAATCTAATCTAAGGAAATCAGAGAGCTTTTTCTTTAACTTATTAGTGGAGAAACGATATTTTTAATTTTAATAACATTTTCTCTAACGCGGACGATATAAGAGTATAGTTTACTAACGATTAGCTAGCGAATATAGACTATAAAAGACGTAGTATTATTATAAAGTTTAATAGTATATTTAATAGTAGAACTAATCTCTAAGAAATATTAAAACTTTAAAATATATAAAGTAGATCTATATTCGTTAAGCTTCTAAGTATATAAGATATATTATTAAAACTAAACTCTAAAAGAGACTCTAACGTAGAGTATACGATATCGACGTCTTAGCGTAAGTAGAGTTAAGGTCTATAACGTATTAGATCTAATAATTATCTCCTCTTCTAGATCTTAATCCTTAGACGCCTAAGTAAAAATAGAATACTTATTAAAAAATCTTTAAATTCTAATAGAGAAATAAGAGAAAAGAGTTAATCGATTACGATAGCGTTTTAATAACGCGATAGAATTAACTATTACGCGCTATAGGCGTATTATTAATATATTATATAATAATATTAATACTATCTTCGAGAATAATATTACTTTTATAATATTAATGAATAGTAACTTATAGTAAGCTAACGCGCTTAGTATTAGCGTTTCTATAGCGCTAATTAATAGCCTCTATAATAAATAATATTAGATTTAAGAACTTATAATAAAATCTTAAAAACTTAATAAATAAAAGAAGAGAGAAGAGTTTCTCTATAGATAACGTTATTTCTATAACGTATTACGTTTATAGCAAAGTAATATAATAATAATCTTTATTATAGAAATTCGAAGGGAGTAATTAATAAAGCGATATGTTCGCGATAACGCTTTCGATTATTAATTAATAATAATAGTAGAAATAATAATAATAGCTAGACGACGCGGCTCTATAGATAACAGCGAAATATTATTACATTACTACTATCTACGTTACTAAATATTACTTATTAATAATAACGCTATAATAGAGAATATAAAAATCCCTTTTAAATTATTTATTTTTATTCTTTATAACTTTTAACGTCTCTCTTATAAGTGCTTACTTTAGCGCTATAACGTTGATATTAATACTAATATAAATATAGTATATCTTATTATATTAGTAATCTACTTCTCTTTATTATAAGTATCTTATTATTATTAATTACGTCGATACGTAGACTAATAATTTTATAGTACTCTTTTTTAATAATAATAATAACTTTAATAATAAGTATATAATCGCTTTATAGACGCGATTATTAACTCTTAATTATTTCTACTATAATCGCTTTATATATATATTCGCTAATAAGTTCTAGTATTTAATTTATTATATAGAACTTACTTTTATCGAGATAACGATTTATATATTTAAAATAAGTCTTTCTTCTATAATAATTATAAGACTAAAAGATATAATATTAGCCGCTATATTAAAATTCCTCTATATCTTTAAACGTAAATAAGAAAATTAATATAACGTTATCGTCGTATTAAATAATCTTAAAAGCTATTTTATCGACGAGCTAAGCTCGATAAAGAGATTATCTAATAATATAAGTTATAAAAATATACGATAATAATAACTTCGATTATCTTTATTATAATTATAGATTTCTAAGATTAGCTTATAGCGATATATAAGTATATAGAGAAATTAAAGAAAATAAATAAGTTATTAGAAAAAAAGCTTAAGAGCCTTTATCGATATATAATAAACGTCGATAAGTATTAACGCGAAGACTATACTTTAATTATCTTTTTATTAAAAAACTAGATTAATAAATTTAACTTAAGATCTAACGCTAAGATAGCGGAGAATACTTAAATAATAATCTTTTTTAATAATAGCGCTAATATAGAGTCTCTAGATAGTTCTTTAATAGCTATTTTAAATAAAAATACGTTTATATTAATAGTATATATTTTAATATAATAAATCTCCTCTATAGTAGAGTTTAATAGATAATTAAATAATATAATTATTTTTTTAATCTATATTTTAATAGTAGTAAATATAGAGAAGTGCGAGCGTAGTATAAGTATTATCTAGAAATATATCTAATCTAATTAATAATTATATCTTATTTTATCGCTTTTACTTACTCGCTATTAATTTATATAATTAATTAAGCTTTTTAATAATAAGAGACTTATTATTTATTACTTAATATATTTATTTATTATTTATCTATTTATAAACTTAGATTAGCTCGCTAATATTAATAAATTTATTATCTAATAATTATTAATTATACTCTTCGCCTTAATTAGTTTATTTAACTTTATATTAAATATCTTTCTTATACTTAATCTTATTAATAATTACTTCGATCTTCTAAAGCTTATTATTATTAATAAGATTAAGAGTCTATATAAAGACTTTCGCTACGTTATTATAATCGCGAAGATAATAAAATTTAAATAATAATATATAAAAGATATTATAAATTTTATATATTAAGAGTAGAAGTAGATAATATATCTACGCCTCTATCTTATCTATAATTTAAAATAATTTTATAAATTTATAAAATAACTTCTTATTTAGATATTTTTATTTTAGATTCTTAATTATTAATATTACTAAATTATCTATCTTATAACTTTAAAATTAATATATTTTATTATAATATTTAAACTAAGTCGTAATTACGTTATAAAAACGCTTTACTATCTTATTTCTTAATACTTATAACTTCTTTACCCTATTATTTATAATAAATATCTCCTTCTCGATAAAATTATTCTTAATCTTTTAATAGATTTTAGAATAATATTTATATATTAGAAAGAACGATATTATTTTAATAAAGAAATATTAATTATTTATATAAGTAAACTCTATTATTAATAATTATTTCGCTTAAATATTTTACTTATTATTAGCGAATATATATAAGAAATATTTTAATATCTAATTTTATTATTTAGTTTATTTATTAATTTATAGATAAAAGATAATACTTAGATATCGCTTAATTTTAAAATAAAAGTAAATAATAAACTAGAAGCTATTAATAAATATAGAGTCTTTATTATTAATAATATTATTTAATATACTATAGCGATATATTATTTTAAAATAAAATACTTTCGCTAGCTAAGCGATATCGATTATAATAGATATAAAAATATATCTTATTATTTTTATAAATCGATCTATTATAACTAGAATAATATTATAAATAATATTCTTATACTTATTCGCTAATAAGTCGATAATAAAGTCTATAGAAATTTTTATTTATAGCTTAATAGCGATAAAAAGCGAGCTTAATTCGCTATATAGACGATATCGCGAAGCTTTAATTCGCTAATAAATATTATATATCTTAATATAGTCGATAATTTACTTTAAATTTTTATTTTAATAATATTTATAAATAAATAGCTTATATATCTTTATAGCGCTAAAGTATTCTAATAATAAATTATTATAGCATTTATTAATAAGCTCTTTTCTTAAGATCTTATTTCTAAGAATATAAAGATAATTATTATATCTTAATAATTTCTTAAAGTCTAAGATCTATATTTAGCTATATATATAACGCTTAATTATAAACTTATTAATATTAATTTAAAAAGAGTTTACTTAATTATTATAGACTTATAGATCTTAAATTAATATTTTTATTAATCTTTAAAATACGTTATAAGTAATCTCTTATATAATCTTAAACTCTCTTTTAAAAATAATTATTTAAACGCTAATAATACGAAATATAGACGCTATTATTATTATAATCTTTTTATTTCTTTATAACTACTTATCGCTAATTTAAAGTATAAGTTTTTTCTATAATATCGATAGTAGTTTAATATTTAATAACGAAGTTCTCTTATAATTAGAGCGTCGCGATAGTAAATTAATAGAGTTTAATTTATTTATTTAATAAAAAATTTTAAAGTTATAAATAGCTAACTTTAGCGTCTAACGAATTTATCTAGAGTTTAATTTCTTCTATTTTATAAAGTCTTTAAGATTATTATAATTTATTAGAATCTTAATATAAAATATATTATCTTCTAGATAATAATATTATTATTTTATAGATACTATAATAGCGAATAGCTCTTAATTATAAATCTTATAGTTTTACTTTATAAAAATTATTTTCTTAAATTAAAATATTATTAGTCGTTAATAATTATTTTTATTTAATTATAAAAGTATAGTTTTTATATTAAAGTTAAAAGCGTTAATTTTAAGATATAGCTTTAAATTTAAATCGTAATAGCGTAGAAATAGCGCGATTATAAAAGTGCTTTAAAGCTATTAAAACGCTAGCTTAGCGCTATCTATTTACTCTAGTAATTTAGATTTTTTATTATTTTTATTTTCTTTAAGTAAGTTAATAAATAGTGTTATTATACTAGAATAGCTATAGATAAATTATTAATAGAAATTAATAAAGTTTAAAAAGACTTATATATCTTAATAACTTTTTAATTTTAACTACTTCTTAATAATAGCGATATATTTTTAATCTATTATAATATCTTTAATAGATATAATAAACTTTAAAAACTTAACTCGTTTAATATAGAATTAATACTTCTTTAAATTAGCGTATAGTTAAAACTAATATAAATACTTAAGTACTTATTTAATATATTATTAATACTTTACTAAATTAGCACTATAAATTAGAATATTATTTAAATATATTATATATATTATATTTATTAGACTTATAAAAGCTCTATTAATATATATTTAAAAAGTTATTAATATATTAGCGAGTTTAAAAGATATAACTAAATATTCGAAATAGTCGTAATAATTATAAAACGCTATTTTCCATTTATCGCCTTTTTTAATTTAAATTTAATAATAAGTATTCTTAAGATCTAGCTTTATAAAGATTTTAAATTTATATAAATAATTTAGAGTCTTAATAATTAGAAATAGCGAATATCGATTTTTAATAGTTATTATATTTAGACTTCGATAATTAATATAAAAATAAAGTCTTCTATTCTTTTTAAAAATAAAAAGAATTAATATTTCGATTAAGAAAGTTAAATAATAAATCTAGCTTTTCTAAAAGAAGTTCTTTAAATAATATTATAGCTTCGCTAACTTCGTTTAAGATAAATTATATAAGAGATTATATAGCGACTTTTTATCGCTTTTAATCTTAATAATATAATCTCTCTATTTAAGTATAAGTAAGATCTCTACTTTTTTATTAAAAAAATATTATTAAACTCTAATAACTTCTAAGAAAGCTTTAGACTATACTCGTTTTTCGATTTACTTTATATTATCGCGATATATATAATTATAAATATATTTAGCTTCTATTTAATAATTTAAATAAATTTAATTAATTCTTTAATCTATAATTTATTAATATTAACTTTAAATCGCTATTACTTTATCGCTAGATTTAATAATACTTATAATTAACTTAGTTCGAGTATATTTAATACGATATTAAAGCCTTTTTAGTTAATAATATAAAAGAGTATACTATACTTCTTATCTTAATTTTAGCTATTTACTAATTAATAGTTTAGTTAATACGCGCTATAATAATATATACTTTAATCGCTTAACGCTTTTAATTATAATAAGATAATATCGTAAGATTCTAAGTTCTATTAAATTACGAACTTTTATAAAATTAAATTAATATATACTTTAGTATCGAGTAGAGTAATAAATTACCTCTATTTACTCTAAAGCTTTATTTATTCCTTTATAAAAATAAAAAAAATTATCTCTATTAATCGTTATTTTTATCTTACTTTTAAGACGATTATAAGATTAAATCTTTTTTTATTAATATTACGTTAATATAGATTATAGATAATTTATTAAAATTTAGATACTTAGATATTTAATAACTCTATTTACTATAATAGAAATAACTATTCTTTTTATAATTAGAATTAAAGAATTTAACTTTACGCTTTATATTATCGTCTTAAATATATATTATATAAGCGTCGTCGTTTAAAATCGATTTAGACTTCAAAATTTAATTCTCTAGAGATTTATTCTTAGCGAATTCTCTTAAAGACCTCGAATAAAAATCGCTATCGAAGCGTATATATTCTAAAATCTTTTTCTATATAATAATCTAGATAAGAATTTCTTTTTATTATTTCGATATACTATTAATATTTAGAATCTTATTTTTAAGCTCTAATTTAAATTTAGTTAAAAAGAAATTAACTTAATACTTCTTAGAAAATAGAAATAAATAAGCCTCTAGCTTTTTTAGATAGGTCTTAAAAATAAATATCTTCTAATCGAAGCGTTATTTAGTCTTCTCTTACTTTTTATAGATAAGAAAATAGCGATTTACTAGATCCGCTATTAAATTAAATAAAAACTACTTAAAAAATTCGAAAGTTATATCTTCTAGACTATAGATTTAATAATATTCATATTATTAGATATTAGAATTATCTTTTAAGAATTATATATAATAGATAATTCTTAATTAATTAATAGTAAAATATTTAGAATTTATAAGAAACTTAATTTCGACTTCGCGAAACTAGCGTAGATACTCTC
Source organism: Letharia columbiana (assembly GCF_014066305.1). Taxonomy (NCBI): domain Eukaryota; kingdom Fungi; phylum Ascomycota; class Lecanoromycetes; order Lecanorales; family Parmeliaceae; genus Letharia; species Letharia columbiana. The sequence goes on from NW_023501086.1 coordinate 144,265, forward strand.
TCTTACTAATACTCTTATAAGAATATATTCTTTTAAAGCGAAGTATTTTTGTCTTAATTAATATATTCGCTAAAGATACGATAATAATTAATATAGATAAGCTTTTACTAGTCGTAAACGATAAGCTAGCGTTATAAAGCTCGCGATTATAAACCTCTAATATAATTAATTCTTATTCTTATTTTAAATAACGATTTTTAATTCTAATAACTATAAGACGTTCTTCTATAATAAGATCTTCTATTAATAAAAAATTCTCGAACTTATTATCGACGCTATAGTAGCTTTCGATATTATCTTTATTTTCTACTATATAATCTAGAGATAAACTCGATATTATAATAATAATAGATCTTTTTCTTTAAAAGATAAAGAGATTAGAATTATAAGAGTATAGTCTATTAACGATTAGCTAGTAAATATAGACTATAAAAGACGTAATATTATTATAGAATTTAATAATATATTTAATAGTAGAATTAATCTCTAAAAAATATTAAAACTTCGAAGTATATAAAGTAGATTTATATTCGCTAAGTCTCTAAGTATATAGAGTACGTTATTAAAACTAGACTCTAAAAGAAACTCTAATATAGAATATACGATATCGGCGCCTTAGCGTAAGTAGAGTTAAGGCTTATAACGTATTAGATCTAATAGACGACGATAATAACGTTAAGTTTCTAAGTATATAGTCTATCTAGAACTCTAATTAGTTATCTTTTAAAGATTATATTAATACTCTAAGTCTATTATTATTAAATAAATTATCTTTAAAGCAGTTTACTAATATCGACGATTTCGATAACTTTTTCTCTCTCTTATTATCACCTTCTATAATAAGAGCTTTATCTCTTATATTATAGCTCGATCGACGTAATTAATAATAAAAACTTATTATATCGAACGATCTAGAATCTACTTCGTTAGTAATTATTAGAGTTAATTAAGATATAGTCTCGAAGTTATTTAAGTAAACTAGATTAAAGTCTTAATAAGACTATAAAGCTAAGATTAAAGTTGAAAAGTAAGTTAAGAAGAAGACTACTATAGCGAGAAAGAGGATAAAGACTATAAAGTCTCGAATAAAGAATATATTATAATTAGAGAATATATTAACTCAACTAAGATTCTCGTCGTTATTAATAGAATAGATATCTTATAATCTAACTTATACTAATATCTTCACCGTATAATTACTTCGTATCGAGTATATATCGTATCGAGTATATATGCTCTTAAATTGACTTTTAGTATCGATAATATACTTACTAGTTAGATATTTACTATATTAAGATCTATATTAAGTCGAGTAAGTACGAGTATAGTCGATAGACTATATTAATATAAACGAGAAACTATCGAAGAAGAACTATTCGTAGTCAAGTTGAAGAAGAACTCTTTTTAAGTTATTCTTATTCTTCTACTTTCTATAACGAACTCTCTACTTTAGAATATTTTATACGACTTCTATAAGATTAAGATTCGATAATTAAATTAAATATTCTAGAGTCTCGATATTATACTTTTATTTATACTCTTATATATAATTTATAGCTAATCGAATATCGTAACTTAAGTTATTATTCTTTTAAAGAATATACTTTCTATTAGTTTTTTACTTAACTTCTTATTTCTCTTTAAGATATAATAATAAAATTTTCTTAATATAGAATAACTAAGTTATAGAATTTTCTTTTAATTATACTTCGACGTTATAAGACTCGACTATAGTCTATTATAAATAGCGCTCGCTCTAATAGAATTACTTTTCGAATTCGTTTTTTTATTATTTAGAACGACGTTATCTCTTAAAAGTATTTATTTATATATTAATACTTAACTTCGAAATATTATCGAAATTATTATAGAAATATAAATTCTCTTTATAATAATAGAAGATAAAGGCTAATATATATAGAATTATTTCTTTTAATAGCGATATTTTAGCTATATTCTCGAGAGTATAGCGCTAATTTAAACTCTTCTCTCTAAGTATATAATCTATTTTTATAGCAATAGAATCTACGTAAGTCTTATTTATTTATCTTATAAAAGTCTAAAATTACTTTACTATCTCTGTTAGCAACTCAGCTAAAAAAGCTGGTTCCGGGGGTGTCTGCGCTTGATAGTTAGACACCCTTATTTGAACCTAAATATCTGCCCGTAGGTCTGTAGGGCCCTATAGGGCTGTCGCAGGGCCCCCGTAGGGGCTGCTTCTAACAATGCCTCCCCCTCTAGGGGGGCTCGTTCTCGAGCTCCGAAGACAGTGCAAAAATCGCGACGTCCCGGGGACTCTTCCCCGAAAGATCCACGATTCTAAGGACAACATGCCCTGTGCTCCGGGGTTTACACCCCCGAAGACTTCTAAATGCCCGCCATTGCGGGACTTGAAATTGCCACTGAGGTTTCTGCCCACGGGGCTACCAAGTGAAAGGCCTTTGGCCCGCCTTCGCACCGGTACAATGTGGGAATGGGGCTGTATTCCGGGCCTGTGGCCCCGCCTTAGCGCACACAAATTCAGGCCTGTTTTGGCCGGCCTCGGGGTTTCTTTCCCGGGCGTCTGCTTGGGCTTTGCCCTGGGGCGTAATGCCCGAAATATCCTCGTTGGAACAGGGCTGTTCTGCCCGAAAATGTCCTCGTTGGAACAGGGCGTTCTGCCCGAAAATCTTATTTGTATAGGGCGTCCTACCCGAAAGTTTCGGCTTCGGGGCCCGCCTTCGGCGTAATTATTACCTGAGCGACCCTCTAAAAAAATCTAATTTCTGATTTTTGATGCTCGGGGTGGTTAAAAGTTAAGGTTCATCGAGGTTTTCTCGACTACTATTAATATTTCATTAAATATGAAGCTATATATCTATAATTCTATTATAGCTATAACTTAATAAGCTTAACGTAATTACCCTCACGTAGCATTCGATATCGCTAAGATATTTCAGCTATTCTAGCCCGAATCTCGTTAAGTGTAACTTGTTTCCATTTCTCCGAGATCACGATACGGAGCTTATATTGATTATCTTATTTTCTTCGATATACGCGTTCTTTTAGAATGTTTTAAATAGCTTTAATTAAGTTAAGATTAGGTGACTAAGCGAGATACTTAAGAGTTTTAATTCAGTTATCGATTTTTAGCTACGTAACTATATTTTCGATATTAGTCTCTTTATTCTTCTTACTTTATTTTTTCTCGTAACTTAAATTACCGTCTTTCTATAGAATATTATACTCGTATATTACTCGAAGTTAATTAATTAAGTTATAATAAATCGAAAGCTAGTAACTAATATAGTAATTTATTATTATATTATTTTCAGATAATTCTATAGTCGAGTTATAAGATATTATAGCTTTTTATTAACGTATATACTCTTAATACTTCTTCTTATTTCTATTTCGAGAACGTCGATAAGGCTTCGGAGGCTTATTAATTATAACTCGAGGCCGATCGAGTTTATTATAATAGAAGCGCAATTTACCTTTATAATTTCAAGAGATATCGACGAAAATATGAATTAAGATATCTTATTTCTAAGATATTTTCTATATATTTTTAGAATTCTAAGTAGTATTAGCGTCTTAAAATATACGACTCTATTATATAAATTCAATATTCTAATACTTTTTATTCGTTTAGATAACGAATTACTAATAATTCTTAATAGTATTATATTAATATATATACTCGTATTTTAATCTCTTTTTCGCGTTTAACTCGAATATCTCTTTAGTTAGACGTTACTTATATATATAAGTATTTTTAATATATTTATAACTATTACGTCGAATAGTTTAAGAATATATTAGAATTTAATAATATTTAACTTAATATTCCATTATTTAGTTTTATACGAGATTATTTATATTTCGTAAGATATTATATATAGCTTAATTAACTTTAAAAGAACGTTTAAAACGATATTTTCTATATCTTCTAGTATTAAGAAAGCTCTTAAGTTTTCTAAGTTATAATTATTTCTTAATCGTATCGTATGGAATATTTCTTGCGATATAAAGATCTTTAAGTATTATACTACGTTCTCGAGTATTAGCGACTTTATAGAATTTAGCTTTCTTACGCGTAGTAGTCTTTTAACGACGAGATTTATATATAGAGATATAAGAAGATATATTATACTCTATAATTAACTATTTAGAAAGATTTATAAAGATATTTTAATAGTAGTCGACGAAATCTCGATAGACTCTAACTTTTAGCTACCCCGAGATAGGGGATCTAAGTATTCTCGAATCTTCGACCCTTAAATTTTTAATAACTAAGCGTATTACCCTCGATAATAGCTAGTATTACTTCGAGATAGCTAGTTAAATTCTTTAAATTATCGACTCGAAAATAAAGCGTAAATACTATTATTAGTAACTTAGCTAAAAAGCTAGTTTCGAGAGTATCTACGCTTAATAGTTAGATATCTCTATTTAAATCTAAATATCTACTTATAGAGTCTCTATAGAGCTCTATAGAATTATCGTAGAGTTCTCGTAAGAACTACTTCTAATAATCTTATCTTTATAATTATACTTATAATTCTATCTAATTTTCTTATTTAACTAAGATACTTACTTATATTTAACCTTTTTATATAACTTAATATTAGCTTTTCTTATTTAAAATAAAATTTATAGATATTTAATAGTATATTCTAAAGAGAAAATCTCGATTTATCGTTTATAGTCTTCGTTATAAATCTTATTCTTCGAATTTAATATTATCGTAAGCTTTTTATCTAATATTTTAAGTAATCGTCTTATTTAAAATATATCTATTCTTCGTATCTACAAATCTAAAAAGTGAATTTTTATACGATTTTCGCCGAGTTCGTATTATAAGTACGATTTAGTTTATAAAATAAACTTTATCTATATTTAACTCTTTTCGCTAGTTCTATTAATTTAGTAACTTTAAAAATTTTTAATAACTTTAAAATTTTTACGTAATATACTTTAATATACTCTAAGTATTATTCTATATATATATAATATTAATATATATTATTATTAATATACGTATTATTATATACTATATTAAAGTATTACTTATACGACTAATTTTATTAAATCGTTTAATTCTATAGTTAAATTTAAGTTAATATTAATACTCGTTATTATAAAACTTTATCGTTATAATATTAATTATTAGAACTTTTCTTTTTTTATACGTATTACTATTAAACTAATAGAATTAATAGAAAAGATTAAAATAGTTACTAAATCGACGAAATTTAGATAGATTCTAATTAGATTTACTAATTCGACGAATTTTATAATTTCCGCGATATACGCGCGATTAGCAATTTTAAATTTTATAGAAACTTTTTAGATTTATAGATACGATAGACTATCTTTAAAGTAATATAATATTATTACGTAAGTTAATAATCTCTTATAGATTTTTTAATATTTTTCTTCTAATAGATTAGTTTTAATAATTTTATATCTCGAATATCGACGACCTTATAGAATTAAGATCTTTTAACGATATCGACCTTACGACGATTTATTTTTAATATTTTTTTCTTATAAGAAGTATATAATATTATCGTTATTATGTAATAAAAGAGAGAAGAATAGTAGATATAGATGTAAATAAATAATTTTAGCGAGGTTACTATAATACTACGTTCAAATTCGATCTAATTTACTTAATAACTTTTTATACTCTCTAATAAAGTAGTTATAGAGCGTAACTTTCTTATAGATATTTATAGCTAGCTATATATATAATAGCGACTTAGTCTAATAAAATATATTCTACTATAGTCTTTCTACTTTATAGATAATTAATATCTTCTATTTACTAGAACTTCTCTTCTTTAAATCTAATAATCGAGTTAAGAAGTTATAGTAGTCTTAAAGAGTATTCTTATTCTTTAATTTATTAGATCTATCGTATCTATTTTTATATCTATTTTTAAGCCTATTTCTTTTTTTAATAATTCGTTTTATTTCTAAAGTCTATAATAAGTATAGCTTATAAGTCGATTAATTCTTAATTTACTCGTAGTAATTACTTCTTCGATAATAAAGTATTCGCTACTTAATAACTAAAATACTTTTATATTATAATATTCGATTACGAGTATACGTTAAAGTAGTATCTCGAATAACTTAATCTACTTCTTATAAATAACGCTAATAACTAAGTCGATATAACTTCTAACGCTATTCGTCTTCTTAACGAGTTAGCTTCGTCTTAGTAAACTATTATTAGCTTTATAAGCTTATTCTATATACGATTTAAGTTTCTTATCGAGTTTTATAGCGAAGTATAAGACTAGTTATTATAGCTATCGAAGTAGTCGAGTAAATTATCGAATTATACCTCGAAAGTACGAATCCTTACCGAATCATACTTCTAATTACCGAATCATACCCCTATATCAAATCACACTCAAATATGAGATATGATTCGGTAATTTGCCATTGCTTGGGGTATGATTTGATAAGTTATTAAAGTGGCCTCAAAGTACGAAGGAGATAATCCGCGATCTGGCTTATTCGATCATAGAAATAAGGGAGTTTCTCCGACCGCATTTGATGAGAATTCCATCAGCCTAAAAACATCAGACGAAAGTCGAGTGAGCGAAATTTCGAGCCCGGGGGTGTCCGCATTTCACGCTGCAGACACCCCTATTCGGGTCCCGTAGGCTCCGTAGGGCCCCCGAAGGAATAATTCCTACTACGCTGCGCAACGGGGCGGGGTAAGCTTAGGGGTCAAACCCCGCCCCGAACCCCGCCCCGTTGCGCAGCGCAAACACCACCGTCATCAATAATCAAGTCGACGACTACTACCAGACGTTCAGTAAGCCTACCGCTACCATTAACTTCATTAAACCCTCTTACCGTATATCAGAAAGCTATTATTCAAGATCCTCATCAAATCATACCCCAAGCAATGGCAAAGTATCAAATCATACCCCAAGCAATGGCAAATTATCAAATCATACCCCATATTTGGGTGAAATTTGATGTGGGGGTATGATTCAGTAATTAGGGGTATGATTCGATAAGGATTTATACTTTTAGGATATGAATTAGTAATTCGCCCGAAGAAGTCTATTTTTTTAAAAAAATTTACCTTTTAACTTTTAAAATTTTTTTTTAAATTAAAAAAAAAATTGGTTAAATTTAAAATAAATTTTTTAATAAAAAAAAAATTAATTTAATAAATATTAAAAAATTTTATTTATTATTTATTAAAAAAAAAAATTTAAAAAAAAAAAAAAAAAAAATAAAAAAAAATAAAAAAAATAAAAAAAAAAATAAAAAAAAAAATAAATAAAATAAAAAAAAAAATTTAAATTAAAAAATAAAAAAATTAAAATAATTAAATTATTTAAAAAAAAAAAAAAAAAATAATAAAATTAAATAAAATTATAAAAATATTATAAAAAATTATTTTAAAAAAAATATAAAAAAAAAAAAAAAAAAAAAAAAAAAAAAATAAAAAAAAAAAAAAAAAAAAAAAAAATAAAAAAAAAAAAAAAAAATTTTGGGTTAGAAAGGGGGGGGGGAGGGGGGGGTTAAAAAAAAAAAAAAAAAAAAAAGGAAAAAAAAAGAGAAAGCAAAGGTTTTAAAAGAAGGTTTTTATTATAATAAAAATTTTTAAAGGGAGGGAAAAAAAAAAAGTGGGTTGTTGGGGTTTGGGTTGGTGGTTTGTTTTTTTAAAAGGTAGGGGTGGTTTTTTATGGGGGGGGGGGGGGGGGGGTGGGGGGGGGGGGAGGGAAAGAGGGGGGGGGGGGGGGGAGGGGAGGGGAGAAAAAAAAAAAAAAAAAAAGGGGGGGGGGGGGGGGGGGATATATCCTGCTGCAGCCTTCCTGCTTCATAGATAATCAACACCTCCTACCCACCAGAACTCCTCTTCTTCAAATCTGGAGCGGTAGGCAATGCTCATCAGAGCTCTGAGTTAGTGCTCTAGAATACAATCGTCGTACTGGAATCCTTACAGCGTCTCAAACAAACGGCAACCCATTGTCACTTCTATTGAGCTCCAATCTTGTGATCCGCTGCTTCTTTGATTTGTGCACTGGACGCCTCACTATCACTCTCACTAAGCCATCATCATCATCATCATCGGAGCAATGTCAATCTAGATTGACTCGGTGGGTACAACTCTGCGTTTTACTTTGGAATATGAGCCTACTTCTAATTTACTGCGCTATAGCCATTGTTTGTATTGCTCCGGTCCCACTCCTACTCAAAGGGCTAGTCCTTACGGAGAGCAGCCGGAGCAAGGTAGACCGAGGAAATTTGCTATCAGATATCCGTTGAAATAATGTCTCGCATAGCCGATGGCAATGTCTTCGCAGACCTCTCCGGTACCTCAAATTCCACGACTGGAAATCCATACGATGCATTGCTCGAAGCATGCAAACAAGAACCGGTACACCACGAAAACCAAGCGTATGTGTGACTGGAGAGCTGATTGTCCGAGAAACAAATTCAGCTTCGCTATCAGACGCACCGCGAGACTCGGAATGACCAACAAAAAAGCAAGTTGACCTCTCCAGATTTCTCAGGATTCATCATAGACGAAGTGCTGCACAAGCTCGTCAACCCAGAGATAAATCCAGGATACGTCGATCCGAGAAATTGCCTGGTCTTTTGGGCAAGACCACCAAAACGTATCCGGCAGCTCGTGGAAACTTTACAGAAGCGGCTACTTGGATATGCACCTAGTCAGCAATTGAATGCTGCCTGTTTATTACATGCTCATTGCTGCAGGTCTCTGGCTCATGCCTGTCGGATGTCTTCACATGACCGTTCTCGAAATCACGCATTCCAAAACAGAGGCGGAGATCGAGCATCTCGTGAATACTATGGAGAGCAAAGTGCCGGAGCTTACAGACTTTACATACGATCATCGAGCCCGACTCGTTAAGCCAATGCTAAGCTACGACGCTGCAGCCATTGCCTTGAGCTTTCTACCGGCCGCTGGGGAAGGTTTACCAGAAGAGAAAGCCGCCAACGCTGATGCTTACACCTATCACCATCTACGCAGAGACATGTACGGTCTTTGCAGATCTGCGGGCGTCGAAGTGGCTTCTCGTTACGTTGTCCCATCTTCTCATCTTACAATCGCACGCTTCGTCACTCAGAAGGATATCTCGAACAAAGACGGCAACGCCGTTGATCGTGGGAAGATCGAAGGGCTTGTGAGAACGCTGGAAGAGATCAATGGAGAGCTACGGGCTAAGTACTGGTCTGAAGACAGCTTGACCAGCGAAGGGAGCTGGACTGTGGGCGAAGAGAAAGGACTGGATTATCGGAAGGGGACTTTGTGGTATGGCGGTGGGCATAGTCATCATGAGGGCAAAGGTTTCAACTTTGACCAAGATTGAGGTCTTGGGCATTGTACTCCTTTGGATTTCCTTTACGCAATGTATCAGGCAATTACCGCACTCTAAACCCGACGTGGAAGCACACTGTAGAAAGACTTGGACCAAGATCTCAGAACTTCTTCTCCGTATCAGGTCGACCAGATCATTATGATCCCAGTCTCTCGTCCTGAAGCAAGCTGTTCTGCTGGCTGAGTCTGAGCCTGGAGGATCGGAGATATTTGCCACCGAAAACTAGTGCCTTGGCACACATTTCCAAGCGAGCCGCACCCCAGAAGTTGAAATCCGAACCTCATCGGCGTCCGCGACCACACCAACATTGACCGCTCTATCGTACGAAACCAAACCACCTGAATACAGTCAAGATGGTAAGCTCTCCACTCTCTCTACATTCCCGCCAGTTGCTTCGGGAGAAGAGCCTGCTGGCTCTGCGGGAAATGGGAACAGGTGGAATGCGAGCTTGAAGGGCGAGGGGCGGTAGGAGAGGAGGCTACATTGGAATCGAGCTGGAGGAGGGATGGCTTCAAGAGCAAGACCCGAAGAAAGACAAAAAATGCCAAAAGGCAAGAACAGGAGCTCCGTGGGGTTCGATATCCTCCGCCAAAGCAGCTTTGAAGAGGAGGAACATCAGCACCAAGGCACCCTCTCCACCTGCACTGTGGACCGGGAGCCAATTTTTTTTTTTTGCAGCCGTACCATTGCTAACGTATCTACCCCTTTAGGTCAACGTACGTATCTTCGGAACCCATACCCCCTCTTTTCCGCCCTATCGTCAGCGTTGAGAGTTGTTCTCGCCCTCGAATCATCCTTCAAGCCCTCTGGCTACAGTCCCCCCTCAAACGGGCAATACTGACGCCGAAACTTTCGCACCCCAGGTTCCCAAAACCCGCCGCACCTACTGCAAGGGCAAAGAGTGTCGAAAGCACACCCAGCACAAAGTCACCCAATACAAAGCCGGAAAGGTACGTCACACCCCCCCCCCCCCCTCTTCCACCACCACCCCCCCCACTCCCCCAGACCCCCATCTCCGCCGTACCGTACCGTCCGGTACACCCCGCCCGACTGACGCCCCCCCGTGCGTTCCGTGCAGGCATCCTCGGTCGCCCAGGGCAAGCGCCGCTACGACCGCAAGCAGTCCGGCTACGGGGGCCAGACGAAGCCCGTGTTCCACAAGAAGGCGAAGACGACGAAGAAGGTCGTGCTGAGGCTCGAGTGCACGAACTGTAAGACCAAGGCGCAGTTGTCGTTGAAGCGGTGCAAGCACTTTGAGCTGGGGGGGGACAAGAAGACGAAGGGGGCCGCGCTGGTGTTTTAGATGTGTGCTGGGAGGGGGGAGGTGGCGGGGGAGGGGGGGGGAATGTGCTGCTGGTTGTGATTACTTGGCTATGGCTCGATGTGAAATAGTTACACACTGGAAGCTGAAGCATTGAACTACTCGAAGCATCAAGAGTAGATCTGTGGCTTCTTCTCGGGTACTGTGACTATACAACTCCGATTGACCCTCCTGAGACCTCTTCTACCCTCGTACGCGCGCCGAATCAACGCCCCTTTGCCCCCTCGGCAGTATCCTATACGTTCGACTCCATTCATAGCTCTGTGGATGACGACGTGCCCTTCCCTTTCGCCTTCTTCTTCTTGCCGAACTTCCACCAGTGGCTCTTTGCACTTTCGTCAACAGCACTATCCCCATCCGCCACATCCATCCTGAACCGCCTCACCGTCCCCGCATCGCTACCTTTGCCATCATCATGAAAGCCGACTCGACCAGTCTTCCGCCGCAAGATACGCGGGGTGACGCGTCGTATGAAGCCGCGCAAGCCGCTGCGTGCTTGGTCGATCTTCTCGTACTCGCGGCGGCGGGTGGATGCCGAAGTCCAGTCGATGTTGGCGGCTGGGACGTGATTTGAGTATTCGTGACGGTCCTGCGAGCTTCCCGTGCCCACATCATTTGCTGTCGAGACCGATGAGGGCGGCCGTTGTGTCTGCTGTTGTGGGACGCGGAAGGGTAGGTAGGCTGCTTGATTTCAGACGCTCTTCGGCTTGCATGGCAGAGTAAACGTCATCGCGGAGGTCTGAGAATGCTCGGAGAGACTGGAGAGCCTGTTTCCCGTCACGAAGGACTGTAGGAGGAGGCCAAGTAGTGTTGTTCCTTCGGTTAAGTCGAGCAGGTCGACTAGTCTGAGTGCTAGCTGGCTGATTGACCCTGAACGAAGAGCGCCTGGAAGAAGAGGCCGACGGACGAGTCGTTGTCGGCGCTCGACCTTCGCGTCTGGAGGAAGAGGCTGAAGGGACCTGCGAAGTCGGCGCTGTGGAATTGCGTCTGGTGGATGGTCTGGTAGAGGCTCGATGCGATGTTGTAGGGCGGGAAGACGTTTGTGTGTTGGTGTAACTCTGACGTCTACTGCTCCGAGGTGGAAACGAGACTGGATTTGGCCTCTTCGGCGAGTCTTGTTCCTTACGCTTTCCCAGAGCATTTTGGGAGAGTGGTGTGGGTGACGTCTGCTCTTCTGCGGTTCTGAAGCTGGCATTGGATGACCTTTGAAGGAGAAATGTCGGCGGTCAGGGCAGCTAGCCTTTGCTCCAGCTCATCTATTTTGTTGTTAAGGGCATCTCGAGGCGTTTGCTGCACACCACGAGCTTTGTTCTGGTCTGCACTGGATGATATATTTGAGCTCATCCTGTTGAGGTGTATGACTTCCAGATCTCTAGCTCGATTGTCGTCCGCATTGGGTAATATGTCTAAGCTCATCTCCATCGCATGTGTGGCTTTTTCCATCTGCAGCAAGACAAGGACTGATCATCATAAGTCGGGAATGTTTCTGATAGTTGAAAGTGTGTAGGATCGAAGTGTGCAGCGCCGAACAATGACCATGCAGTGCCGAGCAATGACCGTACTGTCAGCTCCAGCACGGGTCCAATCCGCCTAAATATTTATGTCTTCACTGTGAAATTTCCTAGCAAGTATGGGTTACTGCATGAATAAGACATCCATTACAGGATCGTATCAGAAGCCTTTCCTAGGACCTACAAGCCAACCAGTAAGTCGGAAGACAGAAATCCATTAACAATATAGGGAACTCGTGCTTGATCAAACAATGGCAGTATGCATGGCAAAACGCACAGAGACAGACTGGAAAACATAACTTCACGACTTTCAAAGAATCTAGCAAAGTTGGAAGAGCCCAGCGAAGAAGCTTGGAAAGGTGGTTGTTTTAGTGGCAGGAATGGGATATGGAGTGTGAGGCATGCTCCGTGAGTACTTCAAACACATGGGGCATTTCAGGCCTCTCAAAACCATTGGAGTAGTATTGGTAAAGGTTATTCAATCAATACTTTATACTGCATTCGGTACCGCACATTGAGACGCTATTGGAGGCTCTAACGTTAGCAGGTGATCTGGGACTGTCACACCGCTCAATAAATCCCTTTCTCTCCGCCTTGGTGGGGCACACTCTCACAAGACATTGGAATAGAAGGTATCAAATGAGATCTTTAAATACTATATGTGAAAACAAGACAAGTGGCAGTCCTTACAATCAAAGGAAAGGATGCTTTTACTGGGAACAAGGAAGGAGTGGAAAGGGAAGGAGTGCGAGAAGAGGCGGGAAGGATCTGCCGCATCAAGCGGCCAGGTCTTCTTTATTCGGCGTGGGCCTATCGAGTTGGGTAGGACTTAGGGTATTATGCCCCAAGAAATTTGGACTATCACATTGATGTCGTGGAGATGCTAAAGTTTATAGGGTATTCAAGCCTCCTCGTGAGATCGTTGTGGAGTATCGGATGACAGTCACCCTTAAATTGTATCTACATACTTTATGGTCTTTTCTATCTACATCGCGCTGTAACCCAGCTGGCCTATATCCAAAAGAAATCTGGATTTCAGCTTTCGTGGAGATGTTTGGGAATCCGTGGCAGCAACAGCCAGATACCCAACAGTACAGCCAGTAATGCCAGAATAATAGGCTGTAGAGTCTGCACGCCTCTGGCATTTGCTATTGCTCCAACAGCAAAGGGGAGGACAGCGGCCCCTCCTCCGCCTACAGCAGCAGCAAACCCTATAGCAGCCACGTGAAGTTCTTGTGGCAGGAGCTTCGTCGCCATGATGACAGCAGATGGGAATAAAGGACCTATGAAAAAGCCCACGAGAGAAATGGCAACGGCAGAGACAATGAATTGAGGCACGAGCCAAAACAGTAGCTCAAGCCCAAGAGAGCAAATAATGTAGAGGGCAACAGCAAGTCTTTCGCCAATCTTGGGAGTGATGAACCCGAGAGTCACTCGTCCAATGGTGATACCGAGCCAGAAGCCCGTGGCTGTCATACCAGAAGCGAAGGGTTGACCGTGGCGGACACGTATCATGAAGGTGACGATCCATCCACCTAAAGAAACCTCCGTCCCCGCATACGCAAGCAAGAATACCGCACAAATCCAAGTGACCTTCTGTTTCAAGGCCAGACTTGTCTTGCCCTTTTCATCGCTGTCGGCGCTACTGTTGTCATCACGGTATTTCGCACCCGTCTCTTTCCAGAATGCCCAAGTGCCTCCACATATCTCCAGGGTCACAACACCAATCATAATGTACTCGAATGTCCACCAGCCTAGGTGCCCCTTCGTGACCATAGTGGTAGCTATCAAGGGACTGATCGTCGCTCCAAGCCCATAGCAGCCATGCAACAATCCCAGAAGCTGGTTCGTATGGTCCAATGTGCCAATCCAAGCATTCCATGCTGCGTCGAGAAGTCCGTTGCCGACCCCCGCAAGAGCAAGGATAGTCACCACGGCAGGATATGGAGGGTGCGTAGCAATGACGATGTAAGCGATGACTTTGCATGAAGGCGCGAGAACTGTAATCCCACGCCGGCCACCGAGGCGATGCAGACGATCGCTGAAGAGGGCAGCGAAGGTGTAGCCGGCAAAGGGAGAGAGGAAGACGAGGGAGGTGACAGTGTAGGATAGGCCGTAGTCTGCTTCGATCTTGAAGAATCAGTATTCAGCATTTCCTGTAAGACTCGCTGCTTATGTGATTGCCTACATATGGTACCAATGCACCGTACGAGCCATCATTCATTCCAAAATTGAGGAATGCGAAAAAGATGGCAGCCAGACGGTATGTATTGATCCGTGGGCTGTTCCATCTCTGCTTAGTCTCCACGACATGGCTAGCAATGGGCCCAGGGAGTTCCGAATTTCCCCACATTGGCGTTTGCAAGGGAATTGGTTGGTCTTTGGAAGAGGGTAGAGTTGCCATTTCCATCACGGTGGTACTGGTGGCCATGTCGACGTTGAGCAGGGACGCTGCCGTCCACCTTGAAGCTCGAACCCGTGTCTGGATCCTCCGTAGGATTGAATGGGCTCAGCACTCAAGAGACTTTTGCACTCCATTGTGGGAAGGCAACGAGAACTCAGCGCGGAAAGGAGATTTTATGTGGCAGCTTCAATGTCCTGATTCTTGAGTGGAGAATTGGGAGAAGCGGGACGGGTTTTGCTAATCGTTATGACTAGACCAACGTAACTTGTACTAGTTGTAGGCTTGAAAGCGTACGACCGCTTTCCCATACATTGAAAAAATAAGAAACACCGCATTACCATTGTACCAGCGCCAATAGGAATCGAACTTGTTACGAATTAAATACCTCTGACCTCTTCGGGGAGATGTGAGTATACCAAATTGACGGTCGTGTCCGTAGTAAGTAGTAAGCTGGGTGCCCGTTAATCCAGCATTTGTTGTCAGACTCGGAAGCTGACTTCTTTTGGGATTACCGTCCCACTTCTGGCGAACGGTGCGATTGCGCGCTTGTGGCTTTGGTAGAAGGTAGAGATTGCGCCGTTCTTTTAGGTGTATCAGTCTCCACTCTTGTCCGCGGGGGCGCGGCGTCTTCTTTTCCTGGGGCAGTAGATGTGTAGGAAAGCGGTCATACGCTTTCAAGCCTACAACTAGTATTAAGTTACTGTTTAGTGACGGCTACTACTTTAGTGATCACCTTTTGGTCTAGTCGTAACGATTAGCAAAAACCCGTCCCGCTATTACTACCTGTCTTAAGAAGTGCCCGGAAAACGTATACCTTGACAATGGAGGGAAGAAAGACAGTATTGATCACGGGCTGCAGCCCAGGTGGTATAGGTTACGCCTTGGCTACGCAATTCCAGTCCAAAGGCCTCCATGTCTTTGCTACAGCTCGCAACGAAAAAGCAGTTACAGACCTCAAGGCTTTAGGCGTCGAAGCCTTGCAGTTAGAAGTCACTTCTCCCGAAAGCGTTGCAGAAGTCAAGCGGCATATCTCCGAACGGACCAATGGTTCCTTGGACTATCTGGTCAATAATGCTGGACGCAATTATACTATTCCAGCTCTGGACGTCGATCTCTCTGAGGTCCAAGCCACGTTCGAGACCAATGTTTTCTCCGTGATGCGGATGTGCCAGGCTTTCGCTCCTCTCCTCATCCAAGCAAAGGGCACCATAGTCCAGATTGGTAGCGTCGCCGCAGTAATTCCCTACGTCTTCGGCTCTGCATACAACGCATCCAAAGCAGCTCTTCACGCCTACAGCGACACTCTCCGCGTTGAGCTCGCGCCTTTCGATGTCAATGTGATGGTGGTGGTGACGGGTGGTGTCAAAAGCAACATTGCCAGCATTCGTCGAGAGCTGCCAGAAGGTTCCCTATACCACCCGCTCAAGATTGAATATGAGAGAAGACAAAAACATTCGCAGGAGGGGGCTACTGAAAGTACAGTATATGCGGAGGGTGTGGTGAGGGCAGCGCTGGGCTCCAAGCCTGCACGATCACTGTGGAGAGGACACCAGGCATGGAGCGTCTGGCTGCTCCTCACGTTGATGCCGAGAATGTTCTGGGACTACTATTTTACTAGAGTGTTTAATTTGACCAAGCTTGGCTACTTTGTCAAAGCACAGAGAAAGAAATTGTGAAAAAGAAATTGTGAAATGGCACGAAACACTGGGCAAGGTGCCAGCTGGTGCCAGACAAAATGGCAGTCGAGAGGACACGTATCCCTAAAAGATCGATCAGAGCAGCGTCAACCATGAGGCTGTCTGTTATGCAATGCTCCGCACCAAATGATTCTATTCATGGATAACAGATTTTCCGGGTTGATTTTCCAAACGCTGTCAAAATCTGAGATTTCCAGCACCTTGGGTTTCACTTTTACTGACAACTTGCATGACACCAGCAAGCTTTTGATGCAGCACCAGGTTCTACGGGATCTGTCTTCGGAAGTAACACCGGAGAAAAATCGGCCCGCGTATGAGTACGCTTCGTCTGAAGCGATCTTGCGATAGACGATGTTTCGGGCTCAAACAATCATGAAAGAAGTTTCATCATTGCTTGCCTTATTCAAGCCATGGCGGTAGGTGCGCTCGAAACAAAATAAACTTATCCTGCCTCTATGCCCCATCCCGAATGCCAACAGCTTCGACCAAGCGCTTTTTGAACTGTCCTTTCCGAAACTTAGTTCAAAGAGCGTCCAGCATCTACAATTCTCATACTGTTTTCCAAGAGTCGAATCTTTAACTCTACAGAAAGCCTTGGAAGTTCGACCTCTTTCGCTGGTTCACGTGTAGAGTCACTTGTCTTTCTCACCAATGGACCACCAGTACTCCAATCCGCAATGCTTAGATCCCGACTTCCAGCACATTCTCGGCAAACATGCAGAACCCATCCCCCAAACTAAACACATACCCAAGGTTGCCCATTTCGTCTACAATAATGTGAGACAGCTATCGTGACTAGAATACGCTGTTATCCGCGCTGCCATTGTCAATCTTGGGATGGAAACCGTCAATGTATGGCTGCCAGAGGAGCTCAAGCTGGAGGCACAGATACGGAATTGGATCCTGGGAATGCCAGAGGTGTGGCTCCGGAGGATTGCTCTGCCTACGGTAGTCTCCGGTGCTAGAATTGAGGGCTCGGAACACCAAGTGGATGTCGTTAGGCTCAAGATCTTGTACGAGGAAGGAGGTTCGTTACAAGCCCTTGGGGCTACGGGCAACATACACTGACGTATCTTAGGGATTATGATGGACAACGACCTGGTAGCCTTGAAGTCTTCCGACGGTGTCATCAACGATCCCACCAGTCGATCAACAGTAATGGCCATGCAAAAGGGAAGCGATGGTATACCTAACGGCATGATAATGTCAAAAGCCGGGTCGCCGTTTCTGAAAAGATGGATGCAGCGTTACGGTGATGTAAGAGAGAAGCAGAATTGGGAAGACTTATCGGCGAGGACGCCATATGAAATGTACCAGGACAAGGACCCTGATTTGACTGTGCTAGACGGACATTCATGGTTCTACCCTCTCTCATATGAAGATGACAGTGAATCGGCCCTTAAAAGCCTGGCGTTTGGGAAGAGCTGGCAGGACATCGAGAAAAAGTTATGGTACCCGTCTTTGGTATCCAACAGAGGACTTTGCAAAGCTGTTCACACCCAACGTTGTGCGGGTGATAGAGACCCCCCTCTTCTGTAAGCTGAGGAAGCTCTTCGATAACCTTATTAGTGATGGCTATTAGTCCACTCCTTCAGACAAGAACGTCAACTGCACCATTACCTGGACTTCAGACTTAAAGGAGAAGGACCAGAGGATATTCTCGGATTACAGAATTGCAACGGACGATCTCGACGCGAAATGGATCGATTCCTCGGGCTTTAGCCATCATGGATGGGCGCCAAATGGGACTTTGCTACAGCAGGACGAGACCTCAGCATTTACTTTTCGAAACCTTACGACTGGCTCTTATGCTGTGTTGCCAGTGCCTGCCGATTGGGACACAAGAGTCTAGACTGTCCGAACAGAGTTCCACATGGGCAAAGAATCGCTCTCTGACGGGGAAGTATGTGGATTATTCAAGATCAGGATGGAGACAGGTGGAGAGATACTCATACGTATCAGGAACGATGACCCCTTTCCAGGCGTTACACTGAACGTGCAATGGCATGGAAATAAGTTGGCGAAAGAGGAGTACCTGAGATTTGATGACATGGACTGGGTTTCTGCTGGCGGGTAGGTCGAGGATACTGACTTTGCATTTGCACTTGAGGCGCACTAGAATAGGGGACTGACGTCTTGGTACAGTGTGGCACCTCTCAAAAGCGGACCACACGAGATGGCCATCATTTTTGATCGCAAAGAATCAGGCATGATCAAGCTCTTCCTTGACGGCAAGCTGCTTACCAACGAGTCTATCTCTCTCGTCGCTTCTCCGAAGATCGGGCAAGAACTCTGGTTCAACGCTCTGGACTGGGACGATCTTGACACAGGCTTTCGAGGATCACTTAACCGCTTTACCATGTACGCCGGTGCCCTCCCACCGGAAACCATTGTCAAACCCCTGGCGCCTAAGACCCCAAGAATCTCTACATTGGCAGCTGACCTTGATTTACCGCCCGTCACTGCTTCGCCCTGGGCATTACTATTTCCATGTGTCATGGTTGTGCTATTGCTATTCTTTGTCACTCGGAGAAGGAAAGGCTTGATAAGGCTATCACCTCGCTTGGGACCAGCTTCTTCCCGGGCACACAACAAAATACGTTCATACCCTCGTTACTCTGTTGAGACTTTAGAAATGCACAGAACGAAAGGACCACAGAAGACGGACTGACGGTCTTCGCACTGTGGTGATTGGAATGTGCCAATCAGAAGGCGCTAGAGAGGAACAAATTCACCCCCCATCACGAGGCTATCCCGTCATCTGGCGCCTGGGCTGCACAATGTCTTGGCTGTAGGGCCGAATCCTTGAATGATGCACCCTGCCGGATGATGGGATAGGACATAGGGTAAGAATGAGAAGCGAAGGCTTTCAGTGCTACGAGTTCTACTTCGAGAGGGGAAGGTCTGCAGAAGCATCGAGGCATGGGCTCTTCACCAACATTGGCGAACAAAAAGCGTTGAGATGATATCTTCTAGATTTCGGAGTCTTGTTTATTTCGACTCGTGGAGATGGGATGCCTCCAGCCTTTGATGCTTTGTCTCTTGACTCACAGCAGCCAAGCTGGCCAGGGCTTTTATGGGGCCTCGAATTATTCACTGTATGCACAATCAAGGGCTTAGACTCCATCTTCGACTGGGCTATTTGCTGACTCGTAGAGTTTCTAAGAGCCCACAAAGTTGCTCTTTCTATGATCATAAGTAATGTCAGCAGTCTTCTAGCAGCTTGCCTGGCACTTGGCAAAACAGCGCGATCGACCCCGCCCTCTCTGTTCCTGCCGCTCAACTCTCCCTTCATAACCACAGCAGACAGCTATCCGCAAACGCAGACATGAGAATCACCCAGGTATGTCTTACATTTTCGGCCGTCTCTCCTCAGTAGCGCTAGATTGACCGTGCACCCTCCAACAGCTCTACACTTACCCTATCAAGTCCCTCCGCAGCGTCCCTCTCACAACAGCCATCGCCTCTCCACATGGATTTCCCTACGACCGGCGTTTTATGCTCGTCAAAGTTCACGATGGCAAAACATTCTCGCCCCGCTCTAAAAGCCACGCCAATGGCAACTTGGAGAACATGACCATCACGTACTACCCAGAGCTAGCACTATTCCTCCAGAGCATCAACTCGAACGGGACGTTCACAGTCACCTACGATCCTCCAGACAGAGCGAGAAGGAGCTTGGAGATACAGTTGGAGCCTGAGGTGGCACACTTGGAAGAGATGGATGTGCGGCTACACCAGAGTCCTGCCAAGGGGTACAAGATGCCTGAGAGGGTCAATGCTTGGTTCTCAGAGTGCTTTGGCTATGATGTGATGCTGTCATACCTTGGGCCGAATCGACGGCCGGTGCTCGGGAATTTGTCTCCCAATGCGGCTCAGGATGGCGGCGCTGCCAGCAAGTCGTGGCTTTCGAGCATCACTACAAGTATACCAAGCCTCTTAGCCAGTAAGGATATGGAAGGAGAGGGTATCAGCTTCGCGGATGTTGCCGCCTACCTCGTTATCACAGAAGAGTCATTGCGAGATGTCGATTCGCGATTACAAGACGGTACACGAATGGACGTCACGAAGTTCCGACCCAACATTGTCCTTTCAGGTGCCGCAGCAGCATACGAGGAGGACTATTGGGGTAGCATTACCATAAACCCAAACAAAAAACAGGAGAAGAATAACGTCACAGAGATCGTACTGACACAGAACTGTGGAAGATGCGTCAGCATCAACGTCGACTACTCGACAGGCAAATCTGGAACCGGCGAAGCAAATATCCTTAAGAAGCTGATGAAAGATCGGAGGGTAGATAAGGGCAACAAGTACAGCCCGATCTTTGGGCGTTATGGGTTCTTAAAGGGAGCAGCAGCTGGGCAGGTGATTGATGTTGGGGATGAAGTCACGGTTTCGAAGACCAACAAGGAACGGACTACATTTCGTAGGTCATCAGTTCGTGATTAATTAAGAGCACAGCTAAAAGGAAGCTAGAATGGCCAGGAATTGGAAGCTGAACTAACAGACCGAGCGGCAACAACAAGAACACCCCCAAGTGCAGCCTACTAATCCCAGCCCTCACCACCACCATCCCCTATTACACGTTAGTTGTCGACTAGACAGATTGATCTGTGGGGAACGCACCTTGGCCTTCTCCATCACGACCGACTTCGCTTTCCTCCCTTCCACCGGATCGCTCAGAGTCTTCACCATACTGTTCGTCATGCTGGCCTTTATCCTCACTACCACTATCCTCTCCCATCCCTTCGTACCGTGCATCTTCACCTTCCGGGCAGGAGTCCCTCGGGTGCCCACGGCCAGCGGCATGGGTCCTGGGCCGTTGGTTCGGTCTGTCGTCATGAGATGCCGTCCCAGCACCACCGAGTTCCAGCACCACTTTGAGCACTGTTAATTCCTTGATCAGACCGTCCATTCCCTGAGATCTGGTCCGAACTTCCTCGAGCAATTTGCGGAAATCCTTTATAGCAATGTCCAGCTTCCTAGCTATGCCGTTGTTTTGTTCGGAAGGATGAGTCCTAGCACCCTCATACGCGTCCTTGAGGCTCCCCCAAAGCCGACATGAAGCGTCATTGAACCCAGAATGCACACCAACAACATCGCTTTTGGACTGACCCTTACTCGGAAGATCTTTGCTGTCATTACCCTCGATTTTGCGCTCCCACAGCTTCTCCAAGATGGTGTGGCCGGCGTATACCTCAATACCACGAACTTCCCGTTGATACTCCTCTCTGAAATTGGCAAAGAATGACATAACCTCTTTCACCTGCTTAAAGAGAGTACGTATGGCCTTTTGGGCTTCCTCCGACGACATGTATTTGCTGGCATGGCTAGAGCGACCTTGGTAATAGGAGATGCTGTCTCGGCCTCTTTCTCTCTCGTGAGTGCGGATGGCTACTGATCGATGTCTTGTCAATGGACTGTCTCGGTCTCTGTCATCTTGAGGATCCGCGACCTTTGATTTACGCCGGGGTATCCTCTCGTCTTGATCCTGAACAGCTCTTGGACCTCTGCGGTTAGGTTCTCGACTGGGAAGCTCTTTTTTGTCTCTCATGGCTGCAAAATACTATTTCTCAAAAACCAGGCGTTTCAACGAGCACGTCCAAGGCGGAGTGCACTTGGGACTGTGAAGGAAAAGATTTAACAAGATCCACAAAATTCCCCGGGGAAAGCTGTATTTCTGTGGGGAAATCATCGATAAGGTTTGCTGTTCTCGTGATTGCCCACGACGTTTTCGTGCACTGCGATGAATGGACGGAGAATATGAAGAGCATGACGTGCCCCTGTTTGTTTGGCTGCAGCATGTGCACTCTATACTCTGTCCTACTACGGCGGCGAGCTGTCATGCGAGAATCCAGAGGGACTAGGCAAGCGATCAACGTTGACTTGGTCATCGCTCGAGCGTCAGATAGATGATGAAGTACCTATACCTCATCATGCATGCAAGGGCGTTGAGAGGAGAGCAACCTTTGCAGCTCCCTTGCACCCTGAGGACCGGTCCATACATACATCGACATCCTGCAACAAGCCGCCTTGAATCATGGCTTGGCGAAGTGAGACTTTGAGCGGAGTCATCGTGCGGGGCATGTGACCTGATGGTCTCCCGAGACAAATACCGAGCCGCTTGTTGAAGATAGGTGCAAGCGGAGTACAGCATCTTGCATGCGGATATCTGCGTTGGAAAATCGATCCTCTAGGTGACGGCGTTGCGGTCGTTGACACCTTTCTGAGTAGGCTGTATACAGTCCGAGCCATATTATTCGTATATGTCCAGCTAGGCCTTTTCCACTGCTTAGATTTTGGCTTCTTGATTGAGCATAGCCACATTCTTGATTCAGAAGACGCTGCGTACTCCACGTTCGGAGGGTGGGCACCCTTGGGATATTTTAGGCTAGGGTGGGTTGTCTCCAATACGTACCTATCGTTGAGAACGGTAGCAGATTCTTACGAGATTGTTTCATACATTGATGATTGTTTCGATGGAGTGTGAAGAGGGGCCATTGAATAGATTGTTCCTGGTAAACAGCAGCAAGGTATTCGGGAGCGGTCTGATATAATGCAGAGATGGATTCGGCATCTCCTTTGCCAGAGACGGCGTTATTCAACAAGTCGTGCACTCGCCCCTATATGTACCATACTCAAACAGTCTATCCCTTCATCCCATGCCATTCCCAAAGCCTAGCGTATCTTTTGCCCAAGCCTAACCCACTACTGGTTACATATCTCAACCAAGGTCATTCAGAGGGTATATACAAACTCCGGATTCTCTCTAGAAGCAAGTCAGCATACTCATTCCCAGTGCTGCCTGTCGTCCCCATCGCCGCGATGGGTTCAGACTCACTTGTCAGTTAAATCTAGCCACTCCTGATTCTCCAATTTCCGATACTGCGGCTGCGCCCTAAAGGCCGCTTTCTTCTTATTCTGATTCTGGCAATACCACCAAATGAACAACAGATCTACTAGGCATGCGGCCCAGCAGCAGATGATTGTTATCTCGGCGGGTACGTAGCGTGGGGCGTCTTTGGGTCTGAATGTCTGCGGCCCGATGATGTTGCCTACGCAGTAGCCAATGAGGTACAAAGCAGCGACGGTTGTTTTCTTAGTGTAGCCGGCTACGTTGCTGGAAATGAGCGACAGAAGGGCAACGAAGCCCGTAGGGCTTGCTTGGGTGAGATAGTAGCCTGCCAGACGGCCGCCGTCATTGGATAAGGGCAAAGCAACGATGAGGATCATGCCAAGTATCGAAATCATCAAGCCAGAGGTGCTAACCAAAATTCTGTTGCCCAAGCGGTCACCTAGGTAGCCACAAACAATCAGAGAGACAACCTCAACAGCGCCGCCGGGTGTGCCGTAGAGAAGGCTTTGGTCTGCTGTGTAGCCGAATGAGACGATGAGTTGGCTGAAAAAATTGCTGATGCCGCCATTGGGGATGTCACCTGTGAGGGCGAAGAAGACCATGGCCCAGGTTAAGGGGTCGAGGAGGGCTTCTTTCAGTTGGTAGGCTTTGAAATGCTTGTTCCCGATCCCTTGTTGATTGACGCGGACTCTTTCGACGGCTAGGCGCCGGTCGTTTTTGCTGAGCCAGCGTGCGTTGAGCTGGTTGTCTGGGACGAAAAAGAGGAAGAGGCAGCCGATCGTCGCCGTCAGGAGACCCGTGACGAGGAACACAATCTTCCAAGGCGCAATGGATGAGCCGTGCAGCGCCGCGCCTTTAGCAATGCCGTAAGCTACTAACCCGCCAAAGATCTGTGCAAAGCCGTTGAAGCTGAACCAGATTCCTATTCGTGTTCCTTGCTCTTTCTTGGTGTACCATTGGGACGAGAAGAGTGCAAAGCCGGGTGTCACGGCAGCTTCGAAGATACCAAGGAAGAAGCGAACGGCGATGGCGCCGGAAAAGTTCTTCACAGCTGCCATGCAGCAGAGGACCAGGCCCCACAGGATGATGCAGAAGGAGGAGTATTTGGCGAGAGGGAGGCGCTGGAGGAGTCGATTTGTTGGATATTCCCAGGCGAGGTAGCCTGCAATGCATCAGTAATGAGGCTTAGGGAGACAGTATAGTATGGTGAGCGTACCGAAGTAGAACATGCTGCCCAACCATTGGTAGTCATCATTTACCAGGCCGATGTCCTCCTTAATGCCCATCACACTGGCATATGATAGCGTCGTTTCTGTCTCATGTCAAACCAGTTCACCGGCAACGAGGTGGAAGCCATACTATCGAGATAGTTGAGACCGTAAACAACGCATAGCAGCTATAGCCATGTCAGCAGTGGACCTTTGCCGTCGCTGTATGCTACACGTACCGGCAGAATATTGAGGTCAATCTTCCGCAGCAGTCTTCTGTTCGTCGCTTCATCTAGGACCAACAGTTCCCCGTCATGGCCCTCAAAAGCTTTCATCGCTTCATCGGCATCATTTGCATGCTTGAGGACTTGGGCCGGCGGTGCCCCATCTTTATCATCGAAGAGGGTCTGCTCCACGTCAGGGTATGATGGTACTTTCTCGTCTGCCATTCTGCTGCTGCGTATATCTAGTTAAGGTCGATGGATTGGAGAGGTTCAATAGGAAAGACAGTGCTGTAGAATTCTGCTTGGATTCTCCTTCCATCGCAATCTTGCTCGCATTTAGCTGCAATTGAGCGCTGCCGACCACCACCATGACGTCGAACCGCAGGAAGCTCGGGTGACACTGTGCCAGATACTGATTGACTCGCATGATAAAGAGCGTGGGATTCCGATATCCAGGTGGGGAAAGAAAAAGAAGAGACGCCTCGGACTAAAGAGGAAGGTGGAATGGGAGAGCTCGTAAGGCTGAGCTAGGACTGCTTGGATGGCTCCACGTCAGGGCCTTTATCCCAATTGAATTGCAGTACCGTACATTCCTATTTTCCTCCGCGACTGCATCTCGACTACTACGTTGGTTAGAAAAACAACATTCCACGCGGTCAAGCTCCGTTACTTCGCTTCCTTCTCGACAATGGCCTCGGGTTTCCCTCCACCAGCAGTCCGCGAAATGGCCTTTGAAGTCTCCGCTCTCCTCAAAGAACGCTCCGAAACCGTTTGCGTGGCCGAAACAGTACGCTCAGCCTCTCCAGCATCCTTCTTGCCTTTAGTTCGCAGCCGAAAAATTGCACCAATGCCTGAAATCCTGTCATAGGCCGCCGGCGGTCTCATCTCCGCCTCCCTGCTCTCTACTCCAGGCGCTTCGAAAATCTACAAAGGCGGCTTGACGCTGTACACGCTTGAGTCACGCATTGCGTTTGCGGGGTGGACTCAAGACCATTTGAAGTCATATAAAGGCCCTACGGAGGATGTGGTGAAGGGTTTGGCGGAGAATGTGAGGGGGACGCTGAGCGCTACGTACTGCGTCTGTGAAAGTGGGACCGCAGGACCGACAGGAGGGAATACGAGGAACCGGACCCCGTGAGTCTTAAATTCCTATCTTGGATGACCGATCAGGCAAGCTGCCAGAAAATCCGGCAGCCTTATGCACTGGCATCTTTCGGATTTTGTGCGCTCCTAGGTCATACGAGAAGAAGATATGGCAAACCATATGAAGAAACAATCCGGACAGAGTCCTTATAAACAATGAACCTCAAACTTCGTGCTCATATTGCCAATATTCAAGGCCTTCTCTACCATCGTTATTGCCAAATTTCCTGGCAGCGCGCTTGCGAATCGAGGGTTAGTGGCTGACTTGAGTCTATATTGTAGGGGCTACGTTGCGCTTGCGGTAGCGACGGAGAAAGCAACATCTATGAAAGAAGTTGAAACAGGATTGGGAGGTGACAGAGAAGGAAACATGGTTGCATTTGCGGTCGAGGGATTGAAGCTGTTGAGGGATGTCATCAAGGGCAACGCGAAGCTTTGATGATGGAAAGTATGGCAATTGTCATCCGCATTATGAGATCCGATCCTCGTCTTCGGTTTCTCCAACTGCTCTTCCATCTGCCGAAATCTACAACAGTACAGTGATCCAACTACAAGTTTCCGACCTTTTTGCCAGTCTGCATGCCAGGATGGTTGCCCACGGCGTGAGCTCGGATTGCCCCCAGGATACACTTAGGTGTTTGGGGCCCCAAGAAAATGCCTTGCTTGCATTGCCTGGAGGGTAGCGGAAGAAACACCGACGTCAAATTTGTGTCTTTGAATTTGACGGAGAATGTCTACTCTCACTACAATGTGTCACCTCGTCGTCTCCTACCCAAAAGTCCTGACTTCACAGGCTTCCTTCCCTTTTCTTCCCTCTTCATCACACTCACTCGCACTTTGTGCCCCTTCTCCCAACCCCCAAGCACGAATAGCTGCAGCATTCCAGGCGCATATCATCATGAAGCTGTCAATCTTTGAATATGTGGCAAGCGCATACCTTCTCCTAATACCATCAGCCATTGCCGACATTGCCCTCGATGGAAACACCGTTGGCGACCCTTTCTGCCATGTAGACGGCCAAGGAAGGCGAGAGAACAATTGCCATTACCGGCTCTTGTGGTCCGCTGACAGGTTTCTTGGGTGTTGCTGACCAACGAAAACATTGCTACTGGGCAGCCAATGTCTGAGTCTAGCGGCACGATCCGAATCAGGGTTTTGCCCAAAGCTCCACCAACACCTGCGGCCACTGCACGACCAACTTCACCTGCATGGCTAAGACCAAACACAATGGATTTCTTGGGACCGATGATGTGGATGCCTATAACAAGGCTCAGATCACTCCAGTGGATATCTATAATGGGTAACAGCAGGCCCTTTTTAACTCTTTCCTCGTCAGGCACGAAGAGCAGTCATCCGCAAACGCGGTCTACGAATACACAAGCAAAACCTCCACTAATTTCCAGGCATCCACTGATGAATTTGACCCGCGTCATAGGCTCCAAACCGCCCTACAAAGATGCAATGGCGCAGACGGTCTCTGCGCCATCGAGTAGCTCAATGAGGATTGTCTCGTCCAAAAGTACATCGCGGAACAACTAGGCCCGGCCAATTGCCCCGATGCTCCCTGCTTGCCTGTCGACCTTACATGCGAGCTGTTGAACCCGAGTACTTGTGACGATTGTCTTGGGGGCACGTGAGCGTTCTGTGGAGATGTGGGTGATGGCTGGGAGAGGAGTGATAGGGGCTGATGTTGGTGCGGAGGGGAGTACGATATTCAGGTCTAGAGGATCGATGTTTGTGGTGGTGACGAGGCATGCGACTTCAAATCACGATGCAAGGCTGTTTTGTTCGTTAAATTTCCAGTCTTGCCCGTACTTCTATTCAAATCAGCAGCCATTGAAGACGCCCATCCATGGGTTTGCAGCAACAACACCGTAATCAATGTGCCCCGTATGTCTCGATGAGGTCCGTCTGGGGCAGGGAGATAGTACCCATGTTGCGACATCGATATTTCACTTGCCACCGGGCTTGAACTGCTGTCCGAACACGATGATGCTTGCGGCCATCGAGCTTTTCTTTTTCCACCGGCGACATCGCCAGTTGTCTGTCGACTCCGCAACTATCTACAACACAGGCTTGATGTGAGAAGAACATATCTTCTCTGCGCTACCTCGTTCACCGCGCCGTCGACCGGGCTTGGACGTACTCTACACTCATGGCCAGGACCCCACGGGCAACGGTCCTTCGCAGACCCTACGCGTGTGCACGTTTTGCGTCTCTTCCCTCCATGCGACCCTTTCAAGCCCAGGAACCGGGTGTTTTGCCGTCAGAACCCTGTCGGGCATATTTCTCGCATGTCGCATCGCCTAGGGGGGATCCCGGACTGGATGCTCGACAGTGGCTTTCGGGAGGTGTTTCTTGGGATCTATGTCCGGCGTGCGTTGGTCTGGGGTTTGGGTTTGTCGACGAGTTGGATGGTGGTGTTGCGAGTGATGGGCTGCTACCGCTTGATCTGCCGGATGCCGTTTCGACCTCTGAGGTTTGTCGGCGCTGTTTGGGTCCAGGCTGGTTTGCTTTGATGTTCGCCGTTTAAACGTTTTACCACACGGGATATCACAGGAGACACGCAGTGTTTCCTTGGTAAGGCTAAGCAATTCGATTGAATGATTTTATTTACCTGCGACTCTTCAAAGCCCGTAGCCATATTCTTGACGGCGAAGATCCTACCGCCGAACTTGGAACCACTGACACGAAATCTCAAAGATGCAAATCTAGCCACCATGTCCATATGTGATCTTTCTCTCCAGCGGTGATAAAACAGCTCGCACCTGTCACAGTTCCAGGAATCCTAGCATACCAAGGGCCCACTGCTAGCGTGTCAAGGCCTTGCGATCAAGACTGCATAATTAACTTGCAACCAAATTTCATTCTCTTAATCTACGTCTTGGTGAAACTGATCTCGATTCCTTAATATCATGCCTAATTTGGTTCGTTTCTGAATCACCAAGGCGTCCAACTCGATACTCGTCCTGCCTTTTGTATCTTGATTCTCTCAGGCTAGAATCGTCTTGACTTGGTGACACTGTTGGTAGAAACAGTGCATGTAAGAAGATGATGAAGATCTTCCTCTTTGGGGGGTGGTAATTGATTGGACCGTTTCGCTTCAATTTGGTGAGATTCGAAGTACTGTTGAGTATAAACTAGACCGTATGGATCATTTTGGCTATAAATATATTAACAAGGAATTCTTGGACTTATTGATATATTGCATCAGGGCTGGGAGCATTAGGTAGCTTTCTCATAATTGGGTCGTCAAACTCCTGAGATCCTAGTGAATTTTCAAGGTCGTAACTCGGGTAAATAGGCCCAGGCTTGGCAGTGGCAGGCGTAACATTGCTCCGAATACCCCTAATGGCGCGGGCTGTTCTAACTCCTAATCAGACGAGCCGTGCGCCCGTGCCCGACTCCGAGTTTCGCAGACCGATTTTCTGACGGAACCCGCTGACTCCACTCTTTACGTCTCCGCCAATCAGAAGTATCGAACTTAATACTATCTGCAAGGCTTAAGTCTGAAAAGGTTAGCAGCTCGTTAACAGTTCCGCGTAATCGTATGAGGATTGAAAATAACCGAGGCGGAATCGGACCTTTGTGCGTCCACCGCGCCGGCAGGATCACGCACGACTCGAGGGCTATGTCAATATTGGCTGACGAGTACGTCGACGCTTCACCCGGCAGCGAATAAGGAGTGGACATGGCTGAGCAATGAATCCTATATTCGCTTGCAATGTATAAGCGAGCTTGGTATATAAACCTTCTTCTCTGCCGTGTATGAATACTTGTAAGTGGGAGCAGGCAGCAATATATCCTTCGGACAACTCTCCTGTTTTATCTACAGAATCTCCACACCTCTCTTCAACTCTCAAACACCTTCCCAACTCCCAACTCCCACCCCATCTCATCTCCTCTCTCCCTCACCCCTTACTACAGCTATGTCGAACCCACCTCAACCCACCATTCTCCCCGCAACCAAATCTTCAGTACAGAACTGCACCAGTGTCAGTGAATACTGCCCGGTCGACCTCACCATCTACGGCTACTACCCCAATCTTGGCGCAAATGCCTTCTTTTGTGCCTTCTTCGCACTCTGCCTGGGCATCCAATTGGTCCTCGGCATAAGATACAAGACATGGACATACCTGGTCGCATTGGGCTTTGGTTGTCTCGGAGAAGCAATCGGTATGCCCATTCACATTCA
Organism: Letharia columbiana; assembly: GCF_014066305.1. Lineage (NCBI taxonomy): Eukaryota > Fungi > Ascomycota > Lecanoromycetes > Lecanorales > Parmeliaceae > Letharia > Letharia columbiana. The sequence continues at coordinate 174,192 of NW_023501086.1, forward strand.
CTCCATTACTTTGCCCGCTGACATCCACACCAGGCTATGTCGGAAGAATAATGCTCCACAGCAACCCCTGGTCGAGCAACGGATTCGAAATCCAGATCTGTTGTCTCATCATCTCCCCTGCCTTCATCACCGCCGGTGTATACCTCACCCTCAAACACATCGCTCTCGAGCTCGGCGCCAATTTCTCCCGCATCCGACCTAAGTTCTACACCTGGATCTTCTGCCTCGCCGACCTCTTCTCTCTCATCATACAGGGAGCCGGCGGGGGATTGCAGCTACAGCCAATAACGGCTCTTCGCTGCAGAATGTTGGCAACGATATGATGATGGCCGGTATCGTGTGGCAAGTATTCACGCTCCTCATATTCGGAGGTATGGTTGGGGACTACGCCTCCAGGGTGTACGCCCGCCGGTCCGAGCTCGAACACTCAGCTGTGAAGCTCATGAACGCGACACGCTTCAAGCTATTCATCGGCGGCCTCGTCCTCGCATACCTAACCATTATCACTCGTTGTGTCTTCCGTATTGGTGAGATGGCCAATGGATGGGGTAACCCGATCATGCAGGACCAGGGCGACTTCATCGGTTTGGACAGTGTCATGATTACCATTGCTACCTTCTGCCTGACTGCTTTCCATCCTGCATTGGTGTTCCCGGAGATGCAGATGCATGGGACAACCAGCCCGATGGGAGAATTCACCACGGCGGATGCGGAGAAGGTTCATGATGCGGAGTCTCCACCTAACGGTGACAGGAAAGGGTACTTTGGGGCATCATAGAGCGTGATGCATTGTTGTTTTGGTCCTTGACCTGCAGGCCCTTACTCTTGAGCGAAGGTCCATGCAGTGGGATTGCTTTCTGCGTTGATAGAATTGTGATGATACCAAGGACCCTTTAGATACTTCTTTAGATAATTTTACACGAACATGACCTCATCTCCAATGGCACCTTTCTGCTGGATCAAAACCTTTCCGTTCGTGCACCAACTCGGCTTGAAAGGCTTCCTCCCTACCCCCGCTCCCACCAAAGGAAGATGACCCTCGTGCAAGGCATCCTTCCTCACGTCAGCCAAGTTCCAACGGACACTCTCTCACTGCCAAGGCCCCCAGCATGCCCCATCTTTCACGCAAAGTTATAAATGCTCAAGGACCCTCAGCCCAAAACCCTCAAACAAGAAGCTTGCCGTCCTGCATTAACCACCACTGCCAAGAGACGCAGCCGCATCGTGGCTTGCACTTTCCCACGTTATCGGACTGCGGCATCTCATGCAGCCCTGACGCAGCCTTGATGCAGCCAGCCCCGGTGGTACTCGTACCAACCCACACCTCTCTACCAAAAGCCGAGAAATATCCGAACAAAGGTGCGGTGGAAAATGAATGAATGGAGGGTGGGAAGGGTGAGAAGTGTCAGCAAAGTGGCAGTCATAGACGTCATGATTGTGTTCTTTGCAAAACCTCGTGGTGTGAAGCCGAAAGGACTGGAATTTTTCCACGTGGTGTGAGTCCACGTGGAGCATGGGACGGACGTTACGTCTACCTTGTCATGTTGATTTTCTCCGTCTTTGGGAATATGAACCGTTTCGAAGGCTGATCTTGTGGCAAAGCATTCGATGGCGATTGGAGAAGGCGCTGTTTATCAATGTCCAATTTGTGGAAGTACTTTGGCGGTGGAGATACCGGAAGGGATCTTCTAACTCAGCGCAGGTACTTTATCTCCCGTGCCACAGGGATCTCCCTCTCGTCTTTGCTGGATTGTTGCCAACAGCTAATTACAGAACGCCAGAACTCAACATACAGCTGACTCTACGCAGCAAGCAAGAAAGTAGACCATCCCCACGACAATCTCCGTGACTTCAATTCGTCTCAGAATCATGAAGCAGAGGTGAAACCCAACACGCTGAAGCCATGAGTCCTGTAGCTGACGCAAAACAAAATGATGCCATGACCTCCACGACGCCATGTTTCATGATGGTCTCAGGCGTCGTGCAACCCCTTATTTCGAGATGGGTGCCTGCATAGTCTCTGATGTTGAAAGAAGCTTCAATCCGATACTGCTCTAAAGCCCCTAGTAACAGTTGGGAACGTAATAACACTTGGGAACGGTTGGCAAGATGGGGGGGGTTTGGCGGTGGAGACTTTGCACCAAGCCTTAAGGTTCCCAGAAGACGGGTGCCACCGTCGCTCTACACTTGGAGCGGTTAGCCCGGTTAGTCAGTTCGCAACTCGGACCACTTCGAGTTTGGTACGAGGACCGCGTGAAAGCCTCCCGCACAACGCCATCCACCGCTAGCGTGCGAGGTGCATGACCCAATGACCCTAAAAATGCTCTGCTGTTGCCAAGAACCCCGAACAAGAGCACAAGCTGAGCATCTTCATAAAGATCTTTCCTTCTTCTTTTTCTCCTCTAACTTTTATATATATGATACGTAGATACATTCCAACCCAATCTTCCCTCCCTCACCGCTCGTAAGACATACTGCTTTTGTCCTAATCCCGAACCCCCAATTCAATAGCCTCACATCTCATCATCCTCTGTCAAGTGTCTCACCGCCATGGTCTATCAAGGAAAGCCTAGTGCCGGCTGCCAGAATTGCAGAAAGCGGAAGATCAAGGTACGTGTAAAGTTACGGGGCGGCTCATTGAAGCGACCCGCTCCCTACCACAAATCCCCGTCTCACCCTTCGGCAGTGCGATGAAGCGGTCCCGGCCTGCTCTCAGTGCATCAACACCAAAAGGCAATGCCCTGGCTACCTTGCCCGTTTCGACCTCGTGTTACGTGACCAGACCAAAGCAGTCCGGCGGAAGGCCCAACGCAAGAAGCAGCAACAAGATGAAGGGCCAAAGCCTCCCTCACCACCTCAGTCTGCATCTTCAGAGGATCCCGCGTCAACGACGTGGGCCATTGTCAATCCCGGGGGGGACCCGTCCCGCGCTGTTGCCAAACGTTACTCACCAAATGAACCGGTCCCAAGGATGTTCAACGATTTCCCGGAGCAACAAGCCATCTGTGCCTTCTTCCTCGATTTCGTCCTTCTGCCTCGCCATCCGGACAGTATAGAAGGCCATCTCGAGCACTTACTACCTCTGTACACTACCACTAGTGCTGACTCGCCTTTATCCTTAGCTACTTCATCAGTGGCTTTGATGATCTCCGGAGGTTCGCCGACCAGACGCAATGACCAGCAACTTGGTCGAACCATCTTTGGGAAAGCGTTGCGGAAGACGAGTGCGGCCATTCGAAATCCGGAAGAGTCGAGGAAGGATGAGACGTTGATGGCGGTTCTTCTCCTGGGCTTGTTCGAGGTACGTTGCTTCACTTTCCTGCCTCTTGTCCACAACCTTGTGTCATGGCGATCTTCTCGCACTCTCGCAATGCTCTTCTCTTTTGCTTGTACCCTTTCAAGGCATGTTTCATAGGGAAAATAATTGCCAGACAGGAAGCCAAGAGTTTTGTCTAAAAGATGTGCCGTGGTTGGGGTCAATCCCATCAGCATTGGGCAGGACTTGGGATCCCGCCCTTGCAACTGGTGTATACTCATACTCAACCCAATACAAGCAAGCCAACCTCCTGCTCGTATTCTATTGCACTCAATTAACTACGCGGCCTGCAAACTCATGCAATGGCAATTGCACCGGGTAGATCCCATTTCCATGCGCGATAGTGGCACTTGCCCTCTTGCTTTCGACTAGTAGTTGGGCATTTCACATTGCATCTGGACTGCAGCAACACGACTTATGCGGTTCTAATAGCCTCTACCAAACTGTTTTCCAGTCTCGACCTTCGCTGATCACTGCCCCCTCTAGAAAATCGCTGCTACTGCTACGGCTAAAACTCCTTCAGACGCCGAGAAGTCCAGTATGGTTTCAACGCACAATGCCGGAGCAGCAGCTCTGGTGATGCATCGAGGTCAGGAGAATTGCAAGTCGTCGCTGTCTGTAGGCTTGCTTTTCTCTGTCCGCTCTCAGCTTGTAAGTACCGATCCCTCACGAGGCTGACCTTGGGCTGAGAGGAAGAAGGTTGAGCATGCCATCGAAGAAGGCACCTCCTTCAAGAGATGCCCTGATGCCTTAAGTGCAATGTTCAAGTCACTCCCTCAAAATGCCGCCGCCCGCCTTACCTCCGCCACAATCAACATCGCCGATCTCCGCTCGTGCGCCAGATCCGCCCTCCTCCTCCCAAGGAGCTCCGACTCCGACAAAGAAGTCAACGATCTACTCGAATACGCCATATCCGTGGACCTCCTCGTGGCGGCTTGGCCCGAAAGCCTGCCCGAAGGATGGAAGTGGACCTCAGCCGATCACTTCGACCTCCCACCAGCCTCCGTCTCCCGCGATGCCTACATCTACAAAGACCGTAAGGACATCTACCTCGACCTCTGGGTCGAATCCATTTGGAACGCCTACCGCTCCGCTCGCGTGAAAGTGCAGACGATCATTCTCGACTGCATCGCCTGGTTCGACAAGCCTTTCGAGCACCAATGGTACTGGCGCGCTGTATACGCTAGGATGATGACGCAAGAAATGATTGACGACATGTGCGCTTCGGTGCCCTACGCTCTCGGCACAAAGACATTCGGCAGCCCAGGCGACAGAGAAGGAATCGAGTACCCCTACAACGGCACGCAAAAGGCATGTGAGGACCACCGCCGTGCCGCCGCCGCCCTTGGTGGCTGGCATCTTCTCGAACCCATGAAGACGTCGCTCAAGACCAGGACGGAATGTTTGCGCGAAGGGCAGAGAGAGTGGGTAAAGTCGCAAATGGCGCGAATCTGGCGCATCTATTCACTCCAGACAGCGGAGGGGAATGCAAACCCGATGTATGAGCGCTACTCTTTCGATTCCCCCCTCTAGGGTTGATTGGATAGAAGACGTGAAGAATACACACTGAGCAGTGCCTGCGTTCGACATAGTTCACCAACCAAGATCAGCACCAAGATCAAAGGCGTCAAGCTGGTCTCGCCTACGACCGATAAGGAGCTGTGGCCGCAGCAGCTGTGCTACTGTCTGGGTTCCGGCCATCTGAAGGGGGTGAAGGAACTCGAGGATTTCGCGTCGAGGAGAGAAGAGTGTAGGGATTGCCGCCGGCCGGGGTAGAGATGCTATTACCAGACTACATTTCTCGACCTCGGGAATATATGTAAGCAGCGCGAAAGCCACGAAGATATTGCTGTTGAAGGACAAGAGGGGACAAGGCATTGAGCAATTGCGAGGATATGAGCCTGAACAAGCAGGAACATCAATGGGTTTCGAGTCCGCCCGACTTCCACAGGCTGAGAGCTCGGAACATCGCATTCCGAACGGCAAGCTCTGCGCAAAATCTCTCGGGAGCAGACTCAACCCATTTCTCGAGGGTTTCCGGTGCCAGATCTGCACCCAACCAACATCTCACCGTTGGCAAGGACCGCAAAACCACTCTTTCCGCGGGAATCTCCCAGCTTCCTGATGATCAATGAGCCCGTCCTACAAAGATAGCTTATGTAATGAACGGTTCCATCAAGTCATTCAGCGCTCATGCCATCAAGTCATTCAGCGCTCATCATCTACCACACACACGTTCCATCCAAGTATAATGCCACATACAAACGCCCCCGTGCATATGAAGCCCTCCGTCCTTAGTCATCTCACCTTTGAAAAAGTCATTCGAGGGCAGCACAACCTCCCACGCCGTATGTATGCTAACCTCAAACGCGGCCCGGAGGTGGCTTTGCTTCCTTCCCTCACCTCCCCACTTTCACACGTGTCGTCCTGCATGGCTGCGGCGTCTACTGCACGCGAGGGCACCGCATTTGCAGCCCTTACACGCGCACGCTCCGGCGTCATCTGTTGGATCGTCTACCGTACGTATCACTTGGAATCCGGGGCGGGGCGTCTTTTTACAGGTGGAGTGGTTTTCAGGCGCACGAGCTGTCTGTTGGTTGCTTGTTGCTTGCGTGGTGCCTCGGAAAAACCCTCTTGGAGGTAAGGTTGCGGGTCGGTGTTTGAGTTGCTTCGGTCGCGTGAATGGGGGAACGCATCGGAAACGGAAAGGGAAACGGAAACGACTGGGACTGGGACTGGGTCCAGATCGGTGATGGAGTCTCACGCTGCGACTGACCCGGGCAACGGTAGGTGGCTTTTCTTTTTCGGCCGGCGCCTTACGGATTAGGTAGTAGGTGCTCGCTGTATAGTACGCGTTACTTTGTCTACTAGCGGGTGATGGAATGATTTGTCTGAGGATCCGAGGATCTGGGTGGGAAGGTTGGGGTCGGTTACGATCGGATTGATTGATGTGGTCACTGGGGACGGAGTGCTTTGCAGAAGGTGGTTCGTGAAGGGGATGATATTGATGGTGCAGCTGACCGAGGAAGTGAAGTACTTGATCTAGAGCGAGACGCCAATAGATCAAGCGACATCCGGATGGCCAAGTGGAATGAATGACCGATTGGTGTCCTCGCTCTGTCAGGTAATCCTCTTTTGGGACAGCACGAGCGGCATACAGTAGCGTGCTCGGCTTGGAGGGGTAGAAAGGTATTGTGCTGCAGGCTTCCGTAGAGAATCATCTACGCCTTCCTTCACCCGCTTGGAGTGCTGTGTTCGTGTACCATTTTCTGGTTCCCGTCCGATACCAATTATCGGACGCCTGTTTTTTTGAGTCCGGGTACATTTCACTCGGCTCTTTTTCTGAAGGATGTTGAAAGTAGGATACCAGACATGTTTAAAAAAGAATAATTGTAAGACTGAAAGACTTTGTTGATTAATGGGATGTACGGATATCTATGTACGTAAAACAGATGGCTGGTGGCTAGTGGCTGTTAATTACCAGCCCTGGTAATTATAAACGATATGTACGATATGATTAGGAAAGGGCTGGTATTGTAACAAAGGAATATTGTAAGATTAACAAAGGAAAGAGCATCAGCGCCAACCTTTGGGTCGTTGTTATTCCGCATACACACTTAGGGTGTTCCGTTCACCCGGGGTCGAGATGAAGTGAACGCCGGCGTTGAGTACTGCTGCGTTCGAGTGAGACGATGGATACACGCCACCAACTGCGTGATTCGTTCCTGGGGGTGGTGCGAGTACTGTCTTTGCTGAGCGTTCCCGTCAGAACCTCCCATAAAAGCGGATGGTCCACGGGAATTCCAGTGCCCTCGTCATTCAACCAGACTGCAGCATCATCTGGAACTCTGTGATGTCGCTTTGGGATCTTTGGGATGGCATTGGTGCTTCAAGGTGTATGCCGTGCTCAAAAGCAAGACCGTATCATTGGTCATACCCGTAGGATATGCACCTCCCACCACCCTGCAGCGTCAGCCTCGACGTTGCGCAGCCCCAACATCAGCCTCGCCATTGAACAAGCTCACTCTGCGTTGATGAGTATCACTGCGAACGGTGTCTTTCACAAGACCGGTCATATATTACGATTGGCCATTACTGCCGAATCTCAAAGCGAGCAGCGTCTCGGCCAAGAAGCAACGTCTCCCCCCCCCCCCCCCTTCCGTTGCATTAGCCGGCCATGTCCTTCGGGTACGGCATTGGCGATGCCATCTTACTCACACAGCTAGCTTGGAAGACCGTTCAACAGGCTCGTAAAGCATGTGGGGAGCACGATGAGCTAACGCGGGAGGTCTTGTGTCTGCATGTCGTGCTACGACGGCTTGAGCAGGAGGCTGAGAAGCCCGGGAGCCCAATAAATGATGAAGAATCAGGCGGCACGTTTAAGGAAGAGTTGACGGTCATCGTCGATGGATGTAAGAAGGTTCTGAATGCGCTTGATCAGGGTTTAACAAAGTACAACGCGCTTAGCGAACAAGGAAGGAGCGGCAGGAAGCTATGGCAAAAGATAGAGTTCGGGAATGGCAAGATGGAGGGTCTGGGAGGACTGAGGGGCAAGTTGACGTATTACACGTCGGCTATGTCTCTGTTCTTGAACATGGTGTCGACGGGCACGATGGGAAGGGTGGAAAGACAGATGAATGATGCGGGAGGGGACCTCAAGGAGATTAGGGTCGCTGTCAACGGCATTACCGCACATTTGATGTCGAAAATCAATCGTAATGATGGATCGATACTTACAGCGTACACGGACGACGATAGAGCCGTCTGGAAGGAGTTTCGAAGGGAATTGCTTCAGGATGGCTTTTCGAGCTCTGTCATACGAAAGCATAAGGGTCTCATAAAGGCTTATATCGAGGAGCTTGGCAGCAGAGGTTTGCTCGACGAGGAGGATCCAGACGATGACGCAGAAGGGCAATACTGTGGTGTTGGCTCCGCCGTCGAAGGAGCTGTAACCCACGAGACGGAGACAAAGAGTAGTTCCGGAGCTTCGCTGAGACCAAAGGCAGGGGTCGAGTTGCCGGTGGCGTCAAAGCCGCCCCAGGACTTTGATACCAAGCCCAACGCAGCATTGCACCTGCACACCGAGTTAGGAGACAGAGAAGGACCATCTGGTGACCTTGCTTCGAGAGTCGCTTCCCAACCAGAGCCCAACGTAGAGTTGCGCTGGATTTGGTTGAGTAATGAGAGCAACGAAAAAAGCGAACAACCCCCTGCTGAAGAGACCACAGCGTCCAAAACTGAGAATGAACCTAAAACCGCAACTACAAGTAGAGACAACGACAGACGGAATCACCCAGGGAGAGAACCAAGATATCCACCATATCCAATAGCACGCTCCAACTATGAGACTACAATGCCCACCTCCGAGGGTCAGAGCAGGACATTACTCTGGAGAAAAGATTATTGCAAAACTACGCGAGCCTTAAGATGTTCCTCGCTCAGTCTCTGCGAGATGAGAAGGGCCACCCAAGACCACCTACAGTGAGGGAAAAGCTGTCACGATTACCACTAATCGTATTTCAAGAGCTAAGCACGGACGTTTACGACGAGCTACTACGAAGGCAAAGCTCTGCAAAACGGCAAACCAGTGGATCAGTCCACACCCCCCCCTCACTTGCTGCCGAAGGACAACTTCGATCCAAAACGAAATCAGGCCCGTCGAAGACTTGCTACTTTGCCTCCACCAAGATATCAGGACCTGGCGACAGACGTTTTCTACGAGCTCGAAAGAAGGTTTCCCATGTTCGCTGCGAATAGTATTAGCGGCGTTGGCAGTCCAAGCTATGAGTATGAGAGGTCCGACGATGAGCTGTTAGTGTTCGCAAACAGTGAGGATGAGAGGTCCGACGAAGAAGACTGTAAATTTTTTCTGAAAAAAAAAAAAAAAATAAAAAAAAAAGGGATATATAAAAAAAAAAAAAAAAAAATAAAATAAAAAAAAAAATATAAAAAAAAAAAATAAAAAATTAATTAAAAAAAAAATTAAAAAAAAAATTAAAAAATTAATTAAAAAAATAAAAAAAAAAAAAATTAATAATTAAATTAAAAAAAAAAAAAAAAAAAAAAATAAAAAAAAAAAAAAAAAAAAAAAAAAAAAAAAAAAAAAAAAAAAAAAAAAAAAAAAAAAAAAAAAAAAAAAAGCGATAATAAGATTATTAATAATAAGAATACGACTTAGCTCTTTATAATTCTACGTTATATACTCTCTAAAATCTTATATTATATACTCTCTACGATTTTATATTAAATTATTACTTAGTAAGCGAAGAATATTATTATAATTTAATTTATTATCTCTATTATATTAATATAATATATTACTATAATAACGTTATAAGAGAAGAATCTACTACGATAATTATAGCTAATTAGACCTCTATAGAAGAATATTAAATAATATATATTTAAACGAATTAAAATCGTCTAATATCTTTCTTCGATAGTTATTTTATTATTTAAAAGTTTTATTCTAGTAGAAGATTTTATAGAATGTATATTACTAATTAGCTCGGTGTCTCTACTTCTTTTCGAGTTTTCGAAAAGCACACATGTATGTATGTATGTATACTTCTTGCTATGAGGATATGATATTTCCCTGTTTTTTATAGGTAATTGTTATGAGATGCCTTAGGGATACTCATAGGGCCACTAGCGTAGGCTTGGCATCGCACATATCTGCCCTGCAGGCACATAGATAATCAACATCTTTTACACCACATACATATATGAGTTAAACCATAATGATTCCTTAACAATTGGTAGCAACACCTGGCCCTACTTCATAGGACATCCAGGCGTCATATCAGACGTTTACGCAAAGCCCACATCAACACCTAATAGTGTGACGCTCCAAGCCGGACCTCCAATACACTCGCTGTCATCGAGTACCTTTTGACACCGTCCCATCGATCCTTTCACTAGGCCTGTCGATATCACAATGCAAGCATTCCTACAGACCCTACAAGCATACGACAACGGTATCCTAAGAGAATGCTACCCATGGGAGTACGACGTCCAGGCCCAGGAGTATATTCAAAGAGGCAGCAAACCATTCTATTTCGTCACCGAAGAAGACTGTAAATTCTTCCTGCAGCAAGCTAAAATCCTTTAAGATCGAGCGGTCTATATACGTTAAGAATAGGCTAAATTTAAGGCCTTATAAGTTATTTAGCTAGTTATTTAACTAGTTACTTAGCTAATTATTTAATTAATTATTTAATTAATTATTTAGCTAGTTACTTAGCTAATTACTTAATTAATTATTTAATAAATTATTTAATCTAATATTCTATAAAAGAAGAAATTATAATAGATAAATATAAAGAATATTACGAAGAATATAATAAAGAAATTAAGTAATAATAAAATTATTAATAGTAAGAATACGACTTAGCTCTCTATAATCTTATATTATATACTCTTTAAAATCTTATATTATATACTTTTTACGATTTTATATTAAATTATTATTTAATAAGCGAAGAATATTATTATAACTTAGTTTATTATTCTTATTATATTAATATAATATATTATTATAATAATATTATAAGAAAAGAATTTACTATAACGATTATAGCTAATTAGATCTCTATAAAAGAATATTAAATAATATATATTTAAATAAATTAAAACTATCTAATATCTTTCTTCGATAGTTATTTTATTATTTAAAAGTTTTATTCTAGTAGAAGATTTTATAAGATATATATTACTAATTAGCTCGATATCTTTACTTCTTTTTAAGTTTTCGAAAAGTATATATATATATATATATATATACTTCTTACTATAAGAATATAATATTTTTCTATTTTTTATAGATAATTATTATAAGATATTTTAGAAATACTTATAGAGTTACTAGCGTAGACTTAATATCGTATATATCTACTCTATAGATATATAGATAATTAATATCTTTTATATTATATATATATATAAGTTAAATTATAATAATTTCTTAATATTATTTATATTTTTCTAATTTTAATAATAAGTTTCTATTATCTATAAATTTAAAAAGTTTCTATTAAATTTTAAATTACTAATCTTACAAATAGGGCTAAAATTAAGAATTCCGCCGATTTAGCAACTATCTTAAAAATTAGCTAAAATTCCGCCGATTTAATAACTATTCTAATTTTTTCTACTAGTTCTATTAGTTTAATAGTAATATATACGAAAAAAGAAAAGTTCTAATAATTAACGTTACGACGATAAGATTCTACGACAATAAGTATTAACGTTAATTTAAATTTAACTACGAAATTAGACGATTTAATAAAATTAGTCGCGTAGATAATACTCTAATATAGCGTATAATAATACGTATATTAATAATAATATATATTAATATTATATATATAGTATAGAATAGTACTTAGAGTATATTAAGTAGAGTATATTACGTAAAAATTTTAAAGTTACTAAAAATTTTTAAAGTTATTAAATTAATAGAACTAGTAAAAAGAGTTAGATATAGATAAAGTCTACTTAATAGACTAAGTCGTACTTATAATACGAACTCGGCGGAAATCGTACGGAAATTTACTTTTTAGATTTATAGATGATTAGAGAAGTCGTATAGTCTCTCGAGATAATATAGTTTAATTATATTAATATTCTAATAAATCTCATTCTATTTTAATAGAAATATAAGATTTCTTAGCTATAAATATATATTAGCGATTTTTTAATATTAAAAATATAATAAATTATTAACTAGTTAATTAATCTTTATAGATATTTAAATAAATATTATTATAATATTATAAGTAATTAATAATATAATTATATCGCGTAATATAGCTATAATTAATCTATATATAAAGAATTTATATAATTTATTAATATATATATTATTATCGTAGTAGAGAATTAAGTAAGATTCTTATAATTAAAATAATTATAGCTTTATCGTATAATAAATAATCTTTATTTCTTTAAATTATATATCTTTAAAATAATAATATATAGTTATTTTAATATTAAAAATATTTTTAAATTAAATTAATTAAATATAATCGAAATAATCTAGAATATAGTCTTTTATATCGAATTTTTTAAATATATTAATTTATATATATTATATAACGTAATTATTAATATAATATATTAAGATAATACTATTCTAATATTTTAAAAAGATATTCTACTATAATAAATCTACTTTTATATTATTTATAATTTATATAATTATTATAAATCTTCGAAGAGCGTTAAAAAGTTATTTTAAGAATATTCTTTTTAAAATTATAACTTTAATAGCGAAGAAGAGAAAGTTAATTATTAATTCGAGCTTCTAATATAAGATAGTTATTCTTTTTAAAAAGTTTTTAATTATAATTTTTATCTTAATTAGCTTATTCGAAGAGAGTCTTATCTCTATATAAATATTATCGAATTTAATTCTCAAAAATTTAATTATAAAATTTATAAAAATCTTTATATAATTAATTTAAAAACTTAATTCGCTATATAATTAGTCGAATTACTAGATATATATAATTACGTTATTATTTAATAAAAGAATTATAAAAAAATCGTCTAAGTAATAAAATATTACTTCTTATAAAAAAATCGCGATTAAGATTTAAGTAAAGATCTTTATAAAGAGATTAAATAGAAATAATAATATATATAATTTAAATAATAGATATTATTCTTTTTAATAGTATTTATTATAATTAAAATTAAATAGCTATTAATTAGATATAGCGATAAATATATATCTAAAGATATCTTTAAGATCTCTTTTAGTAAATTAAATTATTAGATCTTTCTATAGTAATACTTTTACTATATTATTATATATAATATATTCTAATATACTTTACTTCGTTTAAATATTATTATTAATTAAGTAGTTATATAGAAATAAGAGATTATAAATTTATCTTTTATCTTTATTATATTTTAATATTAAATTAAGTAGCGAATAGATATATTAAAGCTCGTTTTAAGAGTTAATCTCGATTAAGCGATACTATTAAAACTATTTTTAAAGATTTATTAATAATATTTAAAGTACTTAACGTATTAATAGATAATTTTAATTATAATAAATTAAGATATAATCTTAAAAATCTATCTTAACGCTCTTCTAAAGAATAATTAAAATAATTTTAATAAATATTAGATTCGAATAATTATTTAATAATTTAAATTAGTTATTAATTATTAACGATTCTTAATAGAATAAATTCGAGTTTAATAGATCGTATAGCGTATATAAAAATCTTTTAAATATATATTATAGCGATTAAGATATCTATTAATATCTTAAAAGTTATTTTATTTTAAAAATATAATTATTAGTATATATAAAAGAATAAGATAGGGCTGAGCTTGGAAACCTTGAATTTGTATGTGCAGCCAATCATCAATTCGGGGTTATTACGCCTTTTGGCTAGACTGACTGAGTCAGCCCGCTAGCCCTCCCGAGCTCCCTCATTAAAAATTTGTGTGTAGAAGTTTTACACTCTGAAATAACCAGCTCCCTACGGATGCTGTTTCTTCATAATTTCGTAAATTATAGAACTCGGTGTGCGCTTTCTAACGCTGTAAAAATAATGAAGTTTGGCCTACTATTGGTGGATTAAATGGATATTCAAATATGGTAGTCATGGTAGTCATACCAGACGCGTCCGGGATCGGATAATAATAATCCTTCCACCTGTTGGTGTGTTTGTTATTCTTCCACCATTCTACCAATTCTACCAATTCTACCAATTCTACCAATTCCATCAATATGAACACAATCGTCTTCGGTACCCCTCGCCCAAAGGTTACTCAACGTTTCAGGCATGTACACCCCTTTTGCCCGCCTCTTAGAGCCCCTACTGACGCCCCCAGGCCACCCCTCCACGAATCCGCTACTACTGGCAATCGAGGCCGCAGCCCAACAGCTACCTACTACTACTCATAAACGCGTTGGAAGGCCCTCAAAAAGAGCTTGAACGGATTCACAGCCATCGTCCTCCCCTACATACTCCTCCCAAGCCAGCGATAGTGCCTTCCAACCCAGCGATGCTACCTCCCAAGACGCGTCTTCCTCCCCTATCCGTTCTTCATCACCCTATAAACACATTTACCCTCGATACCCTCGCACTCAGTTAAACAAGAGGAGAATCTACAACAGACAAATGCGGAGAACACTACGGAGAAACCAAGCGGCAACAAGGCCCCCAGCACCAAGAACACGGCTCAGCTCTCCAAAATCCCACGTCATATACTCTCCACGGTTCCACATCAAATCATCACTCAATAAGCGGAGAACACCACTGCAACTTAGCCTATCATCCCCACTACATTAAGAAGTAAGAGGAGGAACTATAACAGGCAAATGCGGAGAACACTGCGGAGAAACCAAGCGGCAACAAGGCCCCCAGCACCAAGAACACGGCTCAGCTCTCCAAGATCCCACGTCATATGCTCTCCACGGTTCCACATCAAATCATCACTCAGCAAGCGGAGAACACCACTGCAACTTAGCCTGTCATCCCCACTACATTAAGGAGTAAGAGGAGGAACTATAATAGGCAAATGCGGAGAACACTGCGGAGAACACTATGGAGAACACTGCGGAGAAACCAAGTGGCAATAAGGCCACCATCGTCAAGAACACGGCTCAGCTCTCCAAGATCCCACGTCATATGCTCTCCACGGTTCCACATCAAATCATCACTCAGTAAGCGGAGAACACCACTGCAACTTGGCCTGTCATCCCCACTGCATTAATATGATACATCACTGCGGCCTCTGCAGGAGAAACATCGGACGATGCATATTTGGACGAATTGAAACCATCCGATGTCTTACTCTGACAGCTATTTCATTATTCGAAAGATTTCACTGCGGCAGGAGATAATGTGGGATTTATACCACTAATTGGCATGTTGTCTCCATTTCTTTCCGGTATTTCGATACTTCTTGCCATAAGGACATGGCCTTTCTCTGTTTTTTATGGGCAATTATTACGGATCAATCCTCCACACTCGATACACCTTCCTAATTAGGCCTTAGCGCGCCTCTCTCCGCACATATATGCCTGTTTATAGGTCAAAAACGCATAGCAAGCGATTAGAGTTCGATTTGACTTAGGGCTAGGGCTAAAATTCGATTTAACTTAGAAAAATCCAACTCCATGAATTTAATTCATGGGCCTTTACTTGTTTAATAATAATTAATTAGAGTTATTTATAGCTAAATTTTAAATTTTAAAATATCTATCTATTAAGTAATTTTATTAATAAATTTTATTAATATATATAAAAGAATAAGATAGAGCTAAGCTTAAAAATCTTAAATTTATATATATAATTAATTATTAATTCGTTAGATCTACGCTCTTTAATTAAACTAACTAAGTTATCGCGAGTAAATAAATTAATATTCGTAATTATTAAAAAAATATAATCGAATAGCTCTACTAATCGAAAAGATAAAATATATTTTATAGAATATTTTATATTAAGTAATATTATATCGTACTCGAGTATAATATAAATAGAATTAAATATTATTTCATTTTTCTAATATAGATTCGAAATCTTAGCGAAATATTTTACGATATAATATATCTATAATATTATATTATAATATAATATATATATAAAATATTTTAATTAGAATTTCTATATTTATAGAATAATTCGATTAAAATATATAGAATATATTTATTCTTCTTTATTAAGAGAGAGAAAATATAAAGAGTAATCTAATATAGTTATTTATCTTTTTATTAATAATAATAATTAGAATTATAAACGTCTTTTATTTTTTTTTTTAAAATATTAATATAAAAGAATATTTTAAATTTTAAATCTTTAAATATTATAAGAATAAAATTCTATAATTATCTCTATTTATATATTTATTTTAACGCGTTAAATAAGCTTAATAGACTTTATATTTATTCTTCTCTCGAATTCTTTATTACTCTTCTATTTTACTTTATTATAATTCTTTTAAATATCTTAAATTTATTTTTATCTAATTAAACTTATTAACTATTTATAAATAAATTCGCTTTTTAAGTTATTCTAAATCTCTTTATTAAGATTAAATTTATTATTACTAATTCTCTCTAACTATAAATCTATTAATTATCTCTTTATATATTATAAAATATTAGTAATATATCTTAATAAATTTATAAATATTAGATTTATTAAAATACTTTTTATAAGCTTATTATTTTTATTAATATAATTATTATAATTATTAGTTAAGTTTTTATATAAAGTATTATTAACTCTTTTAATTTAATCTAATATATTAAAATCTTCTTTAAAATTAAATTAAATTTATTTAAATTTATTTTCTTAATACTTTATAAGTAAAGGCCTATGAATTAAATTTATAAAGTTGAATTTTTTTAAGTTAAATTCGAATTTTAGTCTTAGCTCTAAGTTAAATCGAACTCTAATCGCTTACTATACGTTTTTAACCTATATATAAATATATATATATAAAATGAGACGCGCTAAGATCTAATTAGAAAGATATATCAAGTATAAAGAATTAATTCGTAATAATTATTTCTATAAAAAATAGAGAAAAATTATATTCTTATAATAAGAAGTATTAAAATATCGAAAAGAAATAGAGATAACGTATTAATTAGTGGTGTGAATTCTATAATATCTTCTATTATAGTAAAATCTTTCGAATAATAAAGTAGTATTTAATTCGTCTAAATATATATTATTCGATATTTCTTCTATAGAGACTTAATTAATATAAGTATAATAAATTTTTTTAAAATAATAATAAAAAAATATAATATAATTAAGTAAAGGCCTATAAATTAAATTTATAAAGTTAATTTTTTTTCTAAGTTAAATAAAATTTTAGATTTAGCTCTAAGTTAAATCGAACTCTAATCGCTTACTATACGTTTTTAATTTACTTTTATTATTACAAAATTAATAAAGAAGATAAAAGTCTTTAACTCTAAGTTAAATCGAACTCTACTTACTTTCTATATAATATTAATTTAATTTACTTCTATTACTATAAATCGCTAATTAATTATATTCTTATTTAAAAAAGAAGTATTTACTTAATAATCTTATTTTTAATATATCTTATTAATCGAGTAAATTATCTTTTTAATAGATTATTCTAAAATTATAATTAATAAATTAATCTTATTAATAATTTAACTTAGAGATTATATATAATTAATTATAAATAAAAATCTCGAAATATAAATATAGATTAATCTACTATAATAATTAATTTTAAAACTTATTAATTATTATATTAAAGGCTAATTAAATTAAAAATTAAATATATTAAAAGAGAGTATATAAATCGTTTAAATTAGGCGAAGTTAGAGGAATATATAATATATAATATTATTTATTATTATATTTATTTTTAAGAATATAATAATTAAGTATTTTAGACTTAATATATTTAATTTATAGATATATTTTATTATATAAATTTATACGCTACTTTAAATTTCTTAATAATATTATTATATAATTTTATTTTAACTTTAAATAATAAAGTAAAAGCGAGATTAATTTAAAGATATTTATTATTTTAGTAAATAGAAGAAAGCTATCTTTCTTATTAATAACTTAATTTCTATTATTATAAATAATCTTAATTTTAAAAAACTTATTAAGAACTTAACTATTAAATTAAGCGAGTAATATTCTTATTAAGAATATAAAGAATTACTTTAAATATATAGAAATTAGCTATTTAATATAGATTAAGATTATTATAAATAGTATTAATTAGTTAAGTAATAAAGTTATCTAATAATTATTTAATAGATTAATTAATAACTTCTTATTCTTTAAAGCTTATTAAGATATTATTATTCTATATCTAATAGTCTTTAAACGAATTTCTTTATATTAATTTAATCTTAATTAATTAAAATTAAGATTTTAAAGCTTTATATTTTTTATTAATTTAAGAATTTAAATATAATTTTAAAGATAAAACGTTTTTAATATAATTTAAGCGATATAATCTAACTTAATACTCTTAATAATTAAAAAAATTTAATAAAAGTTATTATAGAAGTATATAACTATATTATTAAAAGAAGTAAGATTTTTTTAAATATCTTAAAATATATAATTAATAGTCTTAATATTATAGCGATTTTATATAAAGATCTTATTTTAGAAAATAAGCTTAATCGCCTTTAATAATTAAGTTAAATTAAACTCTATTAATATATTATAATTAAATTAAATAATAATATTAAGAGAAATCTTAAAAGTAAGAATAAGTAATAATATTATTTTAAAGAAGAATAAAGATAATATTAGATAAAGTTATAGTAATAGCTATTTTAGAGTTATTTTATACTCTTTATAATATAATATTCTAAAATATAATCTTATTAATATCTTTATAGCTATTAAGAAAGAAGAGTTAATTATTAAAATAAGAGATCATATTTTAAATAGCGTTAAGTTATAATAATTTAATTATTATTAAAACTTATTTATATTTAATTTTAGATATTAATTTAATAGCTATATACTTTCGCGTAGAAGTCGATTTTAATTATTAATATAATATTATTTATAATCTCACTAAATTATAAATAGATTAAAATTAATAATAAGATTAATATTCTTTATAGAGCTAATATTATTTTTTTTTAAGCGAATTTAAATTAAATAAAGATAGAAGTCTTTCGATAATAATTTATTTATATTATATATTATTTAATAGAAAAAAAATATAATATTAAGTTTAAAGAATATAAATAAGATTATTAAATAATTTAAATAAAGAATAATAAGTATTAATTAAGAAATATATATAAAGTATAAATAAAGAATTAAATTATTTATAAGAAAAAAAAGAAAAAATATATCTAGCGCGAAAAGTTTTAATAGCTAAAAAAAGAATATTATATTAAAAAAAGTTACGATATTTTAAAATTATTATTAGCGCGATAATCTTCTTATTCTATAACTTAAAATACTTTAATTTATTAAAGAAATTATTAAAAAAAAATATATCTAACATAAAAAGTTTTAATATATAAAAAAAGAAATATTATATTAAAAAAAGTTATAATATTTTAATATTATTATTAGCGCGATAAGCTATTTATATTATACTTAAAGTATTTCTATTTAATAAAAAAGAAATTATTTATATATCTTAATTTATAATTATTTTATAGATTTAGAGAATTATCTAGGCTTATATTATAATAGAATTATTATAAAGAGATTCTTATAAATAATATTCTCTCTTTTAAATCGCTACTTTATTTAATATTTAATTTTATTTAATATTATTATAAAGTAAAGTCTCTTACTATATAAATATTATAATAAAAAAAGAATATTATTATTTATTATATATAAGTCTTTAAAGAATATAGAATTTAATATATTTAGAAGAAGATATTCATAGATAGAAGAGCTTTTTAGCGTTTAAATTAATATAATATATTTTTATAATAATATCTCTACGCCTCTAATATAAACTTTATTTAAATATATCTTACTTATTTTTTTTTAGATATATTATATCGATAGATCGATATAAAAGAAATCTTTTATTTATCTTCGCTATTAATATTATTAATTTAGTTAAAAAAAGACTATTAGCTTAATCTAGCGTTTATATTCTATATTAATTATATAAAATAAATTATTATTATTATTAAATATTATATTATATTAATTTAAAAGATAAATAAATAATTATTTAATAGAAGAATTATAATTATATAATTTAAAGCTAAAAATTCTTTAATAGACTTTTATAGAGCTCTATTTATTATATATCTTAATACTTTTAAATCTTATTTATCTAATCTAGATCTATATTATTCTAATCTATATTATTTTTATACTCTATTTAAAAACTAATTTAATCGCTATTCTTATAAATATATTTAAAAATATATTTATAGACTTTAATATTAATATAAATCTTTATATTAATATAAGCGTTATATTTAATTAATAAATAGAGACTATAAAATATTATCTAATAATTCTATTTAAATTTATTATCTAATATCTTAATAAATCTATATTAATAATATATAAAATATTTAAAATCTAATTTAAAGACGATATAATCGCTAAAGTTCTTCGAAAATTACTTATTATATATATTTTTATCTAAGTTTTAATAAGATAAAATAATATTTATTCTATTAATAGTATATTAGCTATAATTTTTATAAAGTATATATCTAATAATAATTATATAGAGATTAAGAAATAGATTTTAATTAGAAATCTTAATATTAATAGCGATATCTATCTTAATAATATTAAAGAATTAATCTTTAGAATATAAAATAATAAGAATATAAATATATAATAGATCTTATTTTTAAAATTTAATAATATAGATATAGATCGAAACTCGATCTATTACTTATAAAGTTAGTTAGAATTAAAACTAATTAATATTTTAATTAATTATACTTCGCTTTTTATAAGAATAAAAAAAAAATTTAAATAATATTATAGAGTTAATTAATAGAAATTACAATATATAATAAACTAAATTATATTAGAAGTACTTTTAAAGATTATAATCTATATTAATTATCTAATTAATATATTATCTAAAAGATTATTTTATTAAATAAAATAAGAGAGAATTATTATATTATAATAGAGAGATAAAAAGAATAAAAATATATCTAATATCTTTCTCTTTAGAATATTATTTATAAGAGTCTTTAGCTTTAATCTAAATATTCTAATAATTAGATTAAATCAATTAATAGCTTATTTATTAAATAAAAGATTTTTAATAATCTTAATTTATTTTAAATTATAGATAAAAGTTATAAAGAGATTTAATTAATTAAACTTAATAAATAGAATAATAATATTCTAATAGAGTTATTTTATAAATTATAGATCTTTCTTAATAGAAGAAAGAGAGAATAATATATTATTTATTAGTCTAATTATTTATAATAGCTTTATTAATATAAATATTAATAATTACTTAATAGATATTAACTTAAATAATCTTCTAATTTATCTTTAATTAATAAAGTTTATTATTTTTAATAATTATATAGATATTATAAATAAAATATTATAATAATCTATTATAGTAAAGAAAACGATTAAACTTATTAGAATAACTTTATATTATATATTTATAAAAAGTTAGTAATTAATAGAATAGAAGAAATAAATAATATAGATCTATAATATAAGATAAGCGTTATTTATATAGAGTTATCTTAATTAATAATTTCTTAATTTATATAAAATAATTTTATTATTTCTACTTTACTAAATAAGAAAACTTTTATTTAATATATTATCTATATAAAATATATTATTATATTATAACTATTTATTAAATAAAAAGATAAGAGAATAGTATAAGATATATAGATTAAATATTAATATAAAATACTAAATCTCTTATTACTTTAAATCTTTATTAATATATTCTTAATCTTAGATATATCTAATAAATTATTAATATTACTCTTTTAAACGATAGCGATTTTATCTAAAATAGAATAATTATAAATATATAAATTATAATATTATAAATTCTTATAAAGTAGCTTATAATCTCTATATATTTAAATTAATCTTTAATCTTTTAAATATTAATTTAAAAATATTAATATAGAAATTAATACTTTTAAGAATTATAGCTATTTTATAATAAAGTATCTAATTAATATAATTATAATAGTTATATCTAGTAAAGTTAATATAAAAAACGCGATTAAAAGAAAGTTATATTATATTATAAATTAATCTTAAATATTATTTATAATATAGATTTAATTAAAGATCGATTTTTCGCTCTTTAAAGACGTTAGAATAGATATATAAATAGTAATTACTTTCTAAATTTTATATATATATAAAATAATTAAATAATTAATAATAATCTATTATAAGATTATAGAGATTATATTATTATACTAAACGCTATAGCGATAAAATTCTTTATAATTATTAATAAAATTTAAGATCTCTAATATTAAAGAATAAAGAATTTAATTAATAATATACTCGCTAAAATTAATCAAATTATTTATACTTATTTTAACGCTCTTTATAATTCTTATTCTATATTATTTACTTCTTAATTAATATCTATTTTAGATATATTAACTTTAATCTTTTCGCTATTATAATATTATTTAACTATCTTATCTTTTTATAATATTATATTATAGCTATTATAAATCTAATTTATAAAATTTAAATTATATTATATAGACTTTATAATATATAAATAACGCGCGATATAGCTAATAAGTCTTATTAAAGACTAAATAAAATTTAAATAAGAGTTAAAAGATAAGTTAAAAGAATATAAACTATCAAAAGAGTTATTATTAAAGAAATCTATTAATAAGATCTTATAATAGAGAGTCTTTAATAGCGTCTTTCTCTTATTTAAAAGCTTCTTCTTAATAATATTTAGAATCTAATACGCGTTAAGAGACTTTAAAATAGAATAATAAAGAATAAATAGAGAAGAAAAACGCGTTTTAAAAGATAGTATCGCTAAATTAAAAGATATTATCGCTAACTTAAAAGAAATCTATATAGAAGAGAATATATTCGTTTAAGCTCTTTTTAAGAGTTTTTTAACGCGTTTATAAGTAGTAATAGATAGCTATTAAACTCGCTTATAACCTCAATTATTAATAATAATAAATTTATTAAAAGATAATTTAAAAGTATTAATAGAGGCTCTAAGAGGTAAAAAAAAGAAATATATATATCTTAGATATTTAGTAATCTTTAGACGAGAGATATCTAAGAATAATTATATTTATATTAATAAAATTAATAGAATTAATAGAGAGATAGAAGAATAATAATTATATAAATAGATAAAAGATTATTATTTAATCTTAAACGCGTTTTATATATATTATATTTAAATACTACTTCGCTTTATTAATAGTAAATTAAACTTTATAATTTTTATAGCGTTAGAAAGCGTAAAGCGAGCTTTATAATTTAAGAAATTATAAAGTAATCTATATATATCATAAGCTAAGTACTTTAAAGTATAAAACTTCTATATATAAATTTTTAATAAGAAAGACGCTAAAGAACTATCGAGCTAACTTAGTCGATCTAATTAAAAAGCGTAGTCGAACTCTTAAAATTTATAATTAACTATATATATAAATTTAAGATTTTTAAGCTTAGCTCTATCTTATTCTTTTATATATATTAATAATAGAGATAATAAACTAAGTTATAATAGTATTCTTCGCTTACTAAATAATAATTTAATATAGAATCTTAAAAAGAATAAAACATGGGATTTTAAAAAAAAAATTTATTTTTTTAAAAAAAAAAAATTATTATCGCTTAATTTCTCCGTAATATTCTTCGCATTTATCTATTATAGTTTCTTCTCTTATTTCTTAATATAGTAGAAATAATAAATTAAGTTATAATAATATTCTTCGCTTATTAAGTAATTATTTAATATAGAATTATAAAGAGTATATAACGTAGAATTTTAAAGAGCTAAGTCGTATTCTTAGTACTAGAAGTTTTATTATTACTTAGTTTCTTCGTAATATTCTTTATATTTATCTATTATATTAACTTCTCTTATATTAATTAAATAAATTAATATAAAATCGTAGAGAGTAAGTTTATTATATTACTACTACTAATAACTATCTTCGTAATATTCTTCGTAATATTCTTTATATTCGTTTATTATAGATTCTTCTCTTATTTAACTAAGTACGAGAATATCGAGAATAAATATATTTATATTAATAGAATTAATAGAATTAATAGAATTAATAGAATTAATAAAATTAATAGAATAATAAAAGAAGAATAATTATATAAATAATTATTATTCGATTTCGAACGCGTTTAATATAACTATTATAACTATTATATTTAAATATTTATTTAACTAAACTTTATAATTTTTATAGCGTTAGAAAACGTAAAGCGAGCTCTATAATTTAAGGAATTATAAAATAACTATATATATCGTAAGCTAAGTACTTTAAAGTATAAAACTTCTATATATAAATTTTTAATAAGAGAGACGCGAGAGAGCTATCGGGCTAACTTAGTCGATCTAATTAAAAAGCGTATAGAACTCGAATTAATAATTAACTATATATATAAATTTAAGATTTTTAAGCTTAGCTCTATCTTATTCTATTATATATACTAATATAAAAGATTATTATTAGAGTATAAAATATCGCTAGTAAATAATACTTCTAAGTATTATAATATCTTTTAACTATTAAGAAATATTATTTATATATAATAGTCTTCGCGAGAAGATAAAGAATATTATAAGCTATTTAAGTAATTATTATTAGAATTAAATATAGATATAATATTAATATAGATATATTAAATAAGATAACTAAGATATCGAACTATATAGATAAAAGAAAGATATTAAATAATAGATAAATATCTCTATTAAGATACGCTAGACTCGAATAAGTTAAAGAGCTAAGTAATATATTAAGAATATAAAATACGCTTATAATATTATTTCTCTTCTTTATAAAATTATATCTTATAATTAGTAAGTAAAAAAATAGAAAAATAGATATATATATACGCTTAACGTCTAAAAAGATAATAAAAATAATAAAGAAATAATTATACTCGGGAATTCTAGTATTATACTTTTTTTAATAAGAGATATTAAGAATAATAATAGCTTATTATATTTACGCTATAGTAATATCGCTAACTAAGATATAAATATATATAAAAAATCTAGTCGAGAGAAAATTAATATAATATAGCGAAAATAATATTTATTAATATAGAAATAAATAGTAATAATTATTAAATCTATATCTAAGCGAATAAAATATTAATAGAATAATACGATATAATTAACAAGTAAAGGCCCATGAATTAAATTCATGAAGTTAAATTTTTCTAAGTCAAATCGAACTGTAATCGCTTACTGTGCGTTTTTGACCTACTTTCACTACTATAAAATTAATTTAATCTATATAATATATAGATATATATGTACGGAGAGAGGCGCGCTAAGGCCTAATTAGGAAGGTATATTAAGTGTAGAGGATTAATCCGTAATAATTGCCTATAAAAAACAGAGAAAGGCCATATCCTTATGGCAAGAAGTATCGAAATACCGGAAAGAAATGGAGACAACGTGCCAATTAGTGGTGTGAATCCCACAATATCTTCTGCCGCAGTGAAATTTTTCGAATAATGAAATAGCTGTAGACATCGGACGGTTTCAATTTGTCCAAATATGCATCGTCCGATGTTTCTCCTGCAGAGGCCGCAGTGATGTACTATATTAATACAGTGGGGATGATAGGCCAAGTTGCAGTGGTGTTCTCCGCTTGCTGAGTGATGATTTGATATGGAACCGTGGAGAGCATATGACGTGGGATCTTGGAGAGCTGAGCCGTGTTCTTGACGATGGTGGCCTTGTTACCGCTTGGTTTCTCCGCAGTGTTCTCCGCATTTGCCTGTTGTAGTTCCTTCTCTTGCTCCTCCTCTTGTAGAGTATTAGACTGAGTGGCTAGCTGAGTGGCTGACTGAGTGGATGACTGATATGACGTGGGATCTTGGAGAGCTGAGCCGTGTTCTTGACGATGGTGGCCTTGTTGCCGCTTGGTTTCTCCGCAGTGTTCTCCGCATTTGCCTGTTGTAGTTCCTCCTCTTACTCCTCAATGCAGTGGGGATGACAGGCCAAGTTACAGTGGTGTTCTCCGCTTGCTGAGTGATAATTTGATGTGGAACCGTGGAGAACATATGACGTGGGATCTTGGAGAGCTGAGCCGTGTTCTTGACGATGGTGGCCTTGTTGCCGCTTGGTTTCTCCGCAGTGTTCTCCGCATTTGCCTGTTGTAGTTCCTCCTCTTACTCCTCAATGCAGTGGGGATGACAGGCCAAGTTACAGTGGTGTTCTCCGCTTGCTGAGTGATAATTTGATGTGGAACCGTGGAGAACATATGACGTGGGATCTTGGAGAGCTGAGCCGTGTTCTTGACGATGGTGGCCTTGTTGCCGCTTGGTTTCTCCGCAGTGTTCTCCGCATTTGCCTGTTGTAGTTCCTCCTCTTACTCCTCAATGCAGTGGGGATGACAGGCCAAGTTATAGTGGTGTTCTCCGCTTGCTGAGTGATAATTTGATGTGGAACCGTGGAGAGCATATGACGTGGGATCTTGGAGAGCTGAGCCTGTTCTTGGTGCTGGGGGCCTTGTTGTCGCTTGGTTTCTCCGCAGTGTTCTCCGTATTCGCCTGCTGTAGTGACTTCTCTTGCACTGGCTGATTGGATTGGTGTGAGACCGTGGAGAGTAAGCCTGTTGTGTTACTGCTGCTGATGACTGTCTCCGTAATGTTCTCCGTAGTGTTCTCCGCATTCGCCTGTTGTAGATCCTCCTCTTGTTCAACTGAGTGACTGAACCGGACGCGTTTGGTGTGATTACAATATTTGAATGTCAGTTTAACCCACCTACCGCTGGCTTGAGAGGAGTATGTAGGGGAGGACGTATCCGTTCGGGCTCTTTTTGAGGGTCTTTCAACGCGTTTATGAGCAGTAGTAGGTAGCTGTTGGGCTCGCTTGCGGCCTCGATTGCCAGCAGTAGCGGATTCGCCGAGGGGTGGCCTGGGGGCGTCAGTAAGGGGCTCTAATTGGGCGAGGGGTACCGAAGACGATTGTGTTCATATTGGTGGAATTGGTAGAATTGGTAGAATTGGTAGAATTGATAGAATTGGTAGAATGGTGGAAGAATAACAAACAGGTGGAAGGATTATTATCCGATCCCGGACGCGTCTGGTGTGACTACCATGACTACCATATTTGAATGTCCATTTAATCCACCAATAGTAGGCCAAACTTCATTATTTTTACAGCGTTAGAAAGCGCACACAAAGCCCTATAATTTAAAAAAAAAAAAAAAAAAAAAACCCAAAGAGAGGGGGTTTTTAAAAAGGGGAAAAAATATAAAAAAAAATTTTTTAAAATTTTTTGGTTGGGGGGAAAAAAAATTTTTACCCGGGGGGTAAAAAAAAAAAAAAAAAAAAAAAAAAAAAAAAAAGGAGAAAAAAAAAAAAAAAAAAAAAATATTTTAACAAAACCCAATATTATATAAAAAAAAAAAAAAAAAAAAAAAAAAAAAAAAGGGGGCTATGAGTTGCGCTAACCGTACCTTAACTAAATTAGTAAGATTTACCGCCAAAAGGCGGTAGCTTTATAATGCAACCATGATTTCGAAAAGGATCAAATACGTCATATATTTTTAGTGGTGCTTTTTTTGAAACGATAGCAAATTGATTTCTCTTAATAATCGTATCAAATTTTAATACGTTAAATTAGGGGATCTAGTTTATTACGATAGTATTAAAAGAATAGTAGCATAACAGCATTAATGTAGAAACGTATTTACGCTTATACGTTAAATCTAAGAATCTAGTATACTACGATAGTATAAAAAAAATCAATAATATAATAGTATTACTACGAATATATAATTATAGCTTTACGCTTATAGTAATAGATTTAGTATATTATAATAGCTAGAAAATAAATAGAAATATAATAGTATTACTATAAATACGTAGTTATAATTATACGTTAGTAATAATATATCCGCTAATTACGATAGTATATAAGCGACTAAAGTATAATATTATAGAGAATCTAAGATAAGATAGAATTCTATACTAGTAGCTATCTAAAGATAAGATATCTTAATAAGATAAGGTAGATAAATATCTAAAGTACGTCGTTATAAAATAATTAGACTAATTACGATAGCGCTATCCCTTAAAGTTCGCAATCTCATTTATTACTACCGCCCTCTTGATTTAAAGTAATCTAGTAATATATAGCGCTCGCTAAAAGAAGAAAGTGCTATTATATAATATATCTTAAGATAAAATAAGATAAGATAGATATCGTAGTTGCGATAGTATCTATTATCGCTATTATCTTAAAGGCGAATTAAAGATATAAATTATTAATCGTTTATTTAAAGCCTATATTCTTATATTTATTTTAAAAGCAAAGTAGTATAAGGAGAGATAGGTTATTCTTAATCTTAATCTAAATCGCTATAGTGTAAAGTAGTTACGATAGTAATATCCCATTAATATATTTATCTCGAGTTAATGAAATTACCCTCTCTTAAGTAAAAATTATTATCGTCGTCGTTATCGTCGTCTTAAATAGCGTTCTAGAAGGCCTTTATAGTCTTATTTAAGCCCGCGTCGTTTATAATTAAAGTACTCTTCGACTATCACTAAGGTAGTTACGATAGTCTAAATATTACTATTATCGTTCTATATCGTCTCGGATAGTAATACTAATTTTAACGGACGAGATTCGTAGATATCGGCGTGTTTATAGCCTTATATAAGGATCGCGTTCATCTACGAGAGAGAGTACCCTTGACTATCGCTAAGATAGTTGCGATAGTCTAAATATTACTATTATCGTTCTATATTATCTCGATAGTATTACTAATTTCGACGGCGGGATTCGTAGGTATCGACGTGCCTATAACCCCTCTTCTTTCTCTCTCTTATTCTTCTTTATCTTAATAGTAGAAAGTATATCCTCGCGGCGAAGTTGCGGTAGCTAAGAGGTTCTTAAATACTTAAGACAATCTCGAGTAGACGTATTTATATTAACTTCTCCATCTTTATTAGTAATACTAGTATATATATTATATTAGCAAATATACGCCTTAATAGATAGTGCTTTCATCTATTATACTTATATTTCGAAACTCTTAAAGTTCTTAATATCGCGATAAAGCTTTAGATCTACGATAATCTTTAACTAAATTAAATCGCGAAGACGCTTCTCTACCCGATATATATAGGCTATAAGATCTATTATCTTACTTCTTAACTTCTTAACTATTATAATAAGATACTTCTTATAATCGATAATATACTTATTAAATTCTTTTCTACTTAGCGTAAGAATATCTTTAATATATACTATACTATATTAAGTAAGTAATATTTTATTAGATACGCTTAGACTCTATAACTTTATCTTATTAGTCGTCTTCTTATATATCTTCGCCTACTTCTAAAGTATAATAGCTTTCTTTCTTAGATTAAATATATGGCTTTAAAGAATATTACTATTAATTACGATAGCGTTAGCTCGAGATAAATATCTCTTCTATATTACGTTATATATTATTAATTAAAATCTTTAAATTATCTTTTAATCGAAGCCCTCTCTTATTAATAATAAGGATAGAAAAGATATAAATATTATTTTTAAGACTAATAGTAGCGGACTCTTTTTTTAAGAGTATATTATCTAGAGTAGCTATATTAATATAATCTCTAATAGATTAAGATTCTTAAAGAAACTCTATCTATAGATACGATATAGACTCTACTTTCTTAGTCTTATAATAAAGAGCGAACTTAGACTCTTCGATATCGTTATTTATAAATATTACTCGTTTATACTATAAGTCGCGCTAATTCTTTATTAAAATCAAGTATTCTATAATAATCTTCTACGTCGAGATCTTCTTCTCTTACGCTTTTATAGACTATATTTCTCGAAGTAATACGATAGAATTAGGGATATTAAAATTCTTACTACGACCCTCGCGATGAGTAGAGTTACTCTCGCTATTATTAGTAGTATTCTACTTTATCTTCTTCTTCGAAGTAATTACGATAGCGCTATCTAAAAGTAAAGAATATTTAATTATCTTAAGTAGCGAGAATATAGTAATAAGAGATAAGTAAGTTAAGAGGCTATAGGTTAAATCTAATATATAAAAATCATATTAAAAAGAAAGAAAGAAGTTAAAAGTAAGATAATTAAGAAAACTTAATAAAGTCTTAATAAGAGTAAATAAGCGAATAACGAAGTAAAGAGTTTATCGAATTACTACTATATACTTAGAAGCTTAATAAGCTTATATAATAAAGATAGATAGTAATATAAGTAAGATATGATAATATAAAGAAAGTCGCCTTAAGGGTATTAGCTAGAATTATATAAAGATATTATTTTAAGAGATATTAGCTAGAATAGTATAATTATAGAGACTTCGAGAATATTAAATAATATCGATTAAGTCTATTATTTATAGCTACGATAATTATTATAGAACTTTATATTATATATCTACTCTATAAGTATCTTCGATTAAAGACTTATTTATCTATAACATCTACTTCTTTAAAGACGATACTTTAAGAGAAGTAAAGCACTTCTTAAGAATTCGATCGCTTCTCTTAGTTAATATATAATGCTAATTACAATAGCGCTTCTTAATTTCCTTAAAATCGCTTTTATTTATCTCTTCGAAATTCGAGTATATAGAAATTTAATTATAGAATTTTAGTAGATAATCTCTAGTATTTAGCGTATTTATAGTAGTATCGTAGATATTAAAATAGAGCTTTATCTTAATAGTAAGATTTATATAGATTACTAGATAGTTAGAATATAGTAAGTAAAAGCTATTACAATAAAGAATTATTAATATCTTATATAGTATTAATCTAAATTAATACTACTCTTATATTATATATAGCCTTTTATATATCTTTATATAGCGAAGAAGTTATTAGAAGTAAAGATCTTTATAAAGAAGTTTATAAGAAGCGAATATATAGTATATAGTATTCTAGCGAGAGTATACTTAGAAGTATCTAGAATATTATTAATATAATCCTATTATCGTAAGCTATAGAGAGCGAGACTCTCGAAGTAAAGTATATACTCTTATATAATTTAGCGTCTTACTCTTAAACCTCTTAACGTAATTAAAGATTTTTAAACGAGTCTCTTAATTAGTCTTAGAATTAATATTAAACGCGTTATCGTAATATTCTCTAGCTACGCTCTCTCTTATAAAGTATTTATAAAATAAAGAAAGTAATTTTATCGTATAAGACGATCTAGCTTCCTTTATAGAAAACTCTTCTTATTTCTATTATCTTCTCGATCTTCGCTATTATCGAGTAACAGCCTTTTATACTTTCTAAGCTTTAAACTATATATAGTATCTATAAGCCTTTATTATAATATCTAGGCGACTAAGAATACTAAAGCGTTATTAATAGTATCAAGTAAATATATAGAATTAACTAAAGATATAGTATTAATTATTAAAGAGGAAGAGAAAGAAGTTATAGATTTAGTATTTATTATATTAGCGATTTTGATAGAAGAGAGTCGTTAACTATTTAGAGGTAGTTATATTAGATAAGATAATATTAAAGAAATTAGCTTATACGATAGCTATAGATTAAGATGAATTCTTTAATACTATATCGCGTATATCGTTACGTTATCGTAGACCGTAATATTATTACGCGCTATTATATTATCGTAGTCGTTATAAATAAAATAGCGATATTAAAGAGGGTAATAATTAATAGAATTTATAAGAATCGCGTAGATTAGAAATAAGCTCTCTCATAATATTAAGAAAATTTAAAGATACATATAATTAATCTCTCTCGCTTCTTAGTTATCGTAAGAGATAGATATTATATTAAAGCTACGATTATATTATAGTAGTTATATATTTAAGCGTACTATATAGCTCTTATTAGCTACTATAAAAAGTTAATCTCTAGAATAAACGCTTTAGATATTTAAAGCTCTTAGATAGCGATAGAGATTATAAATTAGAATTATCGCTAAATCTTAATTAAGCTAGATAATAGAGATAGTATTATAATAAGTTTATTCTTTTTATAGATAAGAAGTATCTAATTAATCGCTATTATAAAGAATATAAATAACCTTAAAGCTTAAATTCGTAAAGTTAATAAACTCGTCAATCTCGAGTAAGAAGAAGATATTAAAACGAAGCTATCTCTAAATATCGATCTTAAGAATATATAGCTAGTAGACTAGTATTAAGACTTAAGACTACTATCGTAAGATAACGATATTATTCTCTTTATAATTAAATTTAATAACGCTAGCTAGAAGACGAGTTCGACTATCAAAGTCTCTAATCTTATATTACTTCTCTTAAGTATATTATTTATCTTAAGATCTATTAGAGGCGTTATCGTATTCTTAAATTAAAGATAAAGATTTAGACTTTTTTATATTAACGCTTAGCTTATAATACAAAGAAGCTAGAATATTTTATATATAATATTTAAGTCTAAGAGAGATTCTATAAATATTAAAGTCTTATTTAATTCTTAATTATCTATTATTTAACTATACTTCTTTATAATATAGAATTAAGAGCTAATTATCGTAATTATAACTATAAAGAGCTTTACTATTACTAAATATTAGTAAGATATTATCTTTAGTAGAGTAGTAGAAAAAGCGTATAATAGAAGCTATCGCGAAAGAGTATCTTTACTTCTTTAACCCCGTTAATCTCTTTAAGCGAATTCTTTAATCTAAGCTTATCGAGAAGATATACTTTAACTTTAGCGAATTTAAAGACTTATCTTATAAAGCTTTAATAATCTCTCAATATAGACTATATTAGTAAGAACTACATTAAGAAAGTTTATACGCTATTATAATAACGAGCTTATATTTTTATTAGATTAGATTATTTATAGCTATATCTTCGCTATTTATTATACTTAGTATCTTAATTAAGTAATTAAAATAAGATCTAGATTATCGAGATAAAATATCGAAGTTAGAGCGCGAAGTATTAAAGCTTAAGATATAGTATACTTAATAAAATTATAAGATTTCGAAGTCTTTCTTTATCGTATAGAGCTTCGGCTATTATAAAGTAATATTATAAGCTTAATATTTCTTTTTAAGAAGCGCGCTATTCTTCGTTAATAATCTAATATTCTAATATATTATAAGAATAAATCTTTATCGTAATTAACCTCGATAAAGAAGAATACTTCTTTATTATTCTCTAATAAATGATAAAGAATAGCTATAGTCTCTAATATACTTAGCGCTATATAGAGGCGAATTAAAACTTAAAATATATAGTTATAAATACTTTAATAAATATTTTAACGCCTAAAAAAGTAAATATCTTTTATTATTATATCTTCTCTTTCTTAATAGATTTAATCTTTATTATAACTTCTATAGAAGTCTTATAAAAGTATATCTTATACTTATATCTTTCTACTTTAACGAGCAAATACGGCGCGTTAACGTTTTTTCTTTAATATTTAAATCGTATAATAGTAACCTTAATAATATTCTAGATACTTTACTCTCCTTACGCGATATTAATAAAGAAGTTATTCTCGACTTATCGTAATCTTATTAGAGTTTATATCTTTACGTTATATATAATTAAGAATATATCTTAATAATAAGCTAATATAAAATTTAAGTCGTAGCGCGTAAATCTTAATTATCGATTTTATCTTATCTCGAAGTAAGAGTTATAATAATCTTAAGTATAATATTATTAAGAATAATAGATTTTACTATTAGACTATATAATAACGACGCGAAATAAATAAAATACATATTATCGCAAAGAGGGAGACCTTCGCTACTCGATAAGAGTCTTTCTTTAGAGAAGCTAGCCCTCTTAAGATTATTTTTAGCTCTTAATATTATACTTACGAGGTCTAGCGATTCTTATATATTTTAAATACGCTAATCTATATAAGTAGCTTTATTATCTACTTCTAGATATTATTCTAACGTCTATAATAACTTAGTTATACGCTATCGCAATTAGATAATAATCGTTTATATCGAGCTTTACGCGAATTTAATTTCTAATCTACTATCTAAAGAGCTATAGTCTATTAGAATATATAAAATAAATTATTATAATATTAGCGCTACTACGATATTAATTATAGAGCTAATACCTATAGCTATTCTATCTTACCGCTATATAAGCTTATTTAGAAGTTAAAAGAGATAGATTTATCGTAATGAAGACTATTATTTAAACATTTAGCTTCGTTATAAGAAGTACTTCTCTTTTTATAACGAATAAGCTTAAGAAAAGAGCTTATCTACTCGAGATTATTAGAAAAGCTAAAAGCGAGTTTTAAGTACTTTTAAAGTATAGCGACTATTATTGTAAATACGAATCTAAGATCTTATTTAGTAATAACGCTAATATGGCGAGTAGGCTTAGTACTTTAATTAGTAGAAGATAACTTTAAGAGTTACTTATAACTAGTTTTAGTAAATCTATAGATCTTATAAAGAGTCTAGAAGTATCTAAACGACTAAAAGCGATTAAATATATATACTACGCTTTATTATAAGGCTATAATAACGAAGTATAATATATCTAGTAATATTAATATTCTTATCGGCGAGGATAAGTATAGATAGATATTTAGTAACGCTATTCTCATAGCTCTCTATCTCTCTCTCTCTCTCTCTCTCTCTCTCTCTCTCTCTTAGCTAATATTATCGTAATACTTAGATAATTTAAGAAGATTATCTATTAAATTAATTATATTAACATTCGAAAGACTATTATTAAAGTATAAACGTCTTCGATAAAGTATATAACTAATTCTTATAAATATATGAAAAGTTAATAAGTCTTAAATTATAGTCGTTATTAAAGCCCTCTATCGTAAGTACCCTACTCTCTTTAATATACTACTCTTAAAATTAGATTAAGAATCGCTTCGCTTATTATTAATAAAGTATAACGAAGAGAATAATAAGATTATCTTATAGTCGAATAATATATATAAGTATATTATCGTAACTAAACGCCTAAGCTTAAGATATTATAAAGAAACTCTTTAAATATTAATCCGCGCTTTTAACCTCTTAATAAGTACGTATTTTAAGT
The DNA here is from genome assembly GCF_014066305.1 of Letharia columbiana. Classification (NCBI taxonomy): domain Eukaryota; kingdom Fungi; phylum Ascomycota; class Lecanoromycetes; order Lecanorales; family Parmeliaceae; genus Letharia; species Letharia columbiana. Next base: position 209,255 of record NW_023501086.1, read on the forward strand.
CATAAGCTAAGATCTACTTTTATAAAGAATTACAAAATCTCGAATATTATATATTTTAGAGACTTTTAACTTTTAGTAATATAAGAAAATTAGCTTTACTTTATAATGAAAATTGTAGTTACGATAGCTAAAGATATAATATTACTAATAATTTCTAGACTTATAAAATAACGCTTCTCTTTTACTCTAGGCGACTTTATTAGATTTTATATTAATTATATTAAACGCATTAACGATCTATTTACTATACGACTTTTAGAAATCGCGGATATATAACTATTTCTTAAGCTTGCGATAATCTAAGAGAGAAGTACCTTCGACTCTATTCTAGAGATTTCTATATATAAGATATCTTTATATAATTACATCGTCGATCTTTTAGATATCGACTTTTCTCGACTATACTTAATCTCTATTATTAAATTAGATCTAGGCTACGAACTACGATTATGATAAAATAATAATAAGAGAAGATTAGAGACGAAGCGGGTAAGAGTTATTAATGATTTTATAGAATATATAATATTTATAGAGTAATATAGGTGGAGATAAATTAGCGAGGTAAAGTTAGAGTAAAGTTAGCTTAAATAAAATACGCTATCGTAAGTCCGTAACTCGCGAGAATTTATAATTTCTTAGAGACTTTTAGTAGATTTCAAGTTTCTTATACGTATCTAATAGTCTTATAATTTTAATATAGTAATCTATAAAATACGACTTTATAAAGCTATAGTTCTAATATAGTATTAATAGTACTACGATAGCTAAATCTAATAGATACTACTACGATAGAAGTATAAGATTTAATCTCTTTAAAGTATAATTCTAATATAGCGTTAATAATATTACGATTTTAGGATTTAATAGATACTATTACGATAGAAGTATAAGATCTAATTTTTTAAATATACGATATTATCACGGTTTCTATAACGTTACGATTCTATGATTTTCATATCGCATCTTAAGTATAACTAGATTAAGACTAACACGTTTTAAAGTTTATATATTTAAGATAATTTTAATATTTTATAAATTAAATCTTATAGATAAAACTCTTCGAAATATTATTTATAGAAATTATTTACTAAATCTTAGTAATTTTTAAATTTATTACTATTTATATTATACTAGAGAAAATTATTATTAAGACTTTTTTACTTAACTTTATACTTAAAATAACTATTAATTAATTTAGAAATAAATATTTCTTTAATAACTCATTTAATTCGATTATTAATAATTATATACTTTAATAATAAATTTATCTATTTTAATAAGAGATTATTTATTATAAAACTTAATAAATTAAGATAAAAGATATTATAGATTTTTATACTTAATAGAAATTCTAGACGATATAAATTTTTTATAAAATCTATAATCTTAAATAAATTAAATCTCTTATAATTTAATTTGCGAAAAAGATAATTAAAGATAATATTCTTACTATTTAAAAGAATCTTATTATCTATTTAAAAGATAATCTTTTATTAATACTTATTAATATATATAAAAGAATAAGATAGAGCTAAATTAGAAAATCTTGAATTTATATATATAGTTAATTATAAACTCGTTAGGTCTACGCTTTTTAATTAGATATCGCGGGTAAATAAATTAGCGTTCGTAATTATTAAAAAAATAGATATATATTATTAACATATAGAATAACTTTTTTATTTATTATTAACTTTTTGAGATTTTTTTTTAAATTATAGAACGAAATCTGGGCTTTCAGATAAAAAAAGAATTTCTAAATTTAATCTTATAATTATTAAAGCGCAAGGGATTCAAATATCGCTTACCAAAGTTCGCTTACCAAAGATCGCTCTATCATAATACGTTAAGGCCTTATCTCGACTTAGGGCTAGGGCTACCTAGCGTAAACTTAACACTATATATATCTATTCTATAGATATATTATATATCAAATTATAATATAATTATATTATTTTCTAATACGCTTATCTATTTACTCGATAGCTCTAATTAAAAAAATAATTATAAATTTAATTTATAGATCTTTACTCGTTAATTTATATAATTATAATCTTTTAAATATAATTTATATTACTTCTAATATATTTAAAAATTCATTTTATATAATTTATAATATTTTCTATTTAAATAATATTAAGATATTTATAAATAATCTTATAATTAATAATATTTAAATTAAAACTTATTTAAAAATAAAATCTCTTATTTATAAAAAAAGATAAAATATTAATAATTATTAAGATAGTATTATTATCGATAAACTCGATAATAAATAATTATCTTATCTAATCGTCTTATATATAATTATAATATATTTAAAGATAATACTTTATATTTTAATTTACTCGCTCGATCTATCTATTAATTTTAAAGTAAAAGATTATTAATAACTTAACTATAATATTTAATCGCTTATAAAAGATTTCTATATAATAATTATAAATTAAGAGTTTTAATTTAATATTATTAAGATTAATAAGTTATATAAACGAAATACTTTTTTTAATAATAAGTTAATAATCTTTTTAGCGATAATACTATTATTAATATCGAAATAAACTATATAATAGCGTTCTTTAATAAATTAATTAATTGCTACTTAAATAGCGTTATAGTTATTAAATATAAATAAGTCTATAATAAAGTTAATTAATATATCTTATTATTATTTTTATAAGATTAATAAAAATTAAAATAAATTATATTTTTAATCGCGAGATATTTTAGCTCTCTAATAAATATAGTAATTTTAAATATAAATAGTTATTATTATTCTTATTTCTTATTAATAATATTCTCTCTTAAATAATCTATAGATATATATTATCTCGAGATAGTCGTAAGATAATTAATTATATATCTCTTAAATAACATCGATATATATATTATTAAATATCTATAAACGATATTTATAATAAAGTATCTTATTTTATACGAAATACTTATTTAAAGTAATCTCTTAAAATTTATCTTTATCTTTAATAATAGCGTTATAGATTTTTATATAATAGTTATTCTCTTTATTAGCTCTTACTATCTTATAATAAATAAGATTATTAATTATATATATATTAATATTTTTATTATCTAACTTTAATTAATTAAAAATAAAGATTATTTAATACTATTAGCGTAATTATTTATTATTAAAATTAATTAATTTATATTTAATTATTTATATAAATATATTAATTTTAATATTCTAAAATTTAAATCGATAAATAATCTTTATATTAAATTTAAATAATATATTTAAATAGCGAGTTTAGCGATAACTAAGATCTCTTTCTTTAATAAAATATATTAAATTTTTATAATTCGTAAAGATCTTAATAGAGATATTAATATATTAATATTTAAAATATTAATATTTAAAATAACGAATAATAGTTAATAACTTCTTATTATAGATTTAATAATTATACTTAGCTAAAGTAAGATTCTTACTATAAAAGACTATTAAATAAAATACTTTCTTATTATTATATTAAAAAATAATATCTTTATTAACGTAATTAAAAAGTTAATTTTTAAGATAGGGTTTTTTTTTATTAAAATAATATAGAACTAAGACTTTAATAATAACGACTTTTAAAAAATAAAAAATCTCTTAATATACTAGAGATTAATTAAATATAATTTCTTTTATAATAAACTTTATTATAGATTTTACTATTTTAGAGAAATCTCTAATAAATTATTAATAAAAATTATAAAATCTAATAAAGATCTATATCTCTTTAAGATTAATAGATATAGTTTACTCGATAATAATCTAGATTTTAATAAGATTTATTTATAACTTATCTATAAATACTAATAAATCTAAAAATTTAATTTTCTAGACGTAGAATTCGCATTTAAGAATATTTATCTAAAGATTAATATTTCTTAATTTTAAGAGAATATATCTAATATATTAAACGTATTTCTTTTTTATCTTATTATAAATAAATATATTATCGAGATAAATTTAATAGAAGTTATCTAAATACTTAAAAAGAATATTATTTATATATTATTAATATATAACTAGACCGTTAATTAGATCGAAGAGAAGAATCTAATATTTATATACTTTAAAAAAGATAATAAAAATAATAAAATTCTCGCTATCGAGATATATATATAGTTTATTAAACGCGACTATAATATCTAATTATATAAGATATTTATATCTCTAGATTCTTATTAAAATCTTATCTATTAATAGAATTAAGTATTATTTTCTTTTAATAATAGCGTTTAACTTTTAATAATTTATATAAAAGCGTAATTCTCTATTTAACTTTTTCGCGAATAAAATAAGTAAGATGAATAATATATAATTTAATATTATAAATTCTTTCTTTAAATATTTATTTAGATACTTCTTTATTTATCTAAACTTATATTTTAATATTAAATAAATTCTACTTTTTAAAAATTTTATTTTATTAAAATTATCGTTAAATTTTAACTTATAATTATAAAAATAGTATAAGAAAAGTATATTTATCTTAATTCTATTAAAAATATTAAGATAATTATAATACTTCGTAGATAGTTTACTATTAAGTCTAATACTATTATAGATCTTAACGCTACTTACGCTAAGACGTTAATATTATATATATTACGTTAGAGTTTCTTTTAGAGTTTAATTTTAATAATATATCTTATATATCTAGAGACTTAACGAATATAGATCTACTTTATATATCTTAAAGTTTTAATATTTTTTAGAGATTAATTCTATTATTAAATATATTATTAAACTCTATAACGACTTTATATCTTTTATAATTTATATTCGCTAGTTAATTATTAATAGACTACGCTCTTATAATTTTAATCTCTTTATCTTTTAAAGGAAAAGATTTATTATTATTATAATATTAAGTTTATTCTTAGATTATATAATAAATAACGAAGATAATATTAATAGCTATTATAGCGTCGATAATTAATTCGAAAATTTCTTATTAATAAAAAATCTTATTATAAAATAATATATTATAATTATTAAGACTAAAAACTATTATCTAGAATAAAAATAAGAGTTAACTATATTAAAGATTTATAATCGCGAGCTTTATAATATTAGCTTATCGTTTATAATTAGCGAGAATCTATCTATATTAATTATTATCGCGCTTTTAATAAATATATTAATTAAGATAAAAATATTTCGCTTTAAAAGAATATATTTTTATAAAAATATTAATAAGAGAAAGCATTTACGCTAATTTCGCGAAATCGAAATTAAGTTTTTTATAAATTCTAAATATTTTACTATCGATTAAGCTAGAATTATTTATTATATATAGTTTTTAAAAGATAACTTTAATATCTAATAATATAGATATTATTAAATTTATAATCTAGAAAATATAATCTTTAAATTTTTTAAATAATTTCTATTTAATTTAATTGCAAATTTAATAAATCGCTATTTTCTTATTTATAAAAAATAAAAGAAGATTAAATATCACTTTAATTAGAAAATATTTATTTTTAAAATCTATTTAAAAGAGTTAAAGATCTATTTATCTCTATTTTTTAAAAAGTATTAAATTAATTTCTTTTTAGCTAAATTTAGATTAAAGTTTAAAAATAAGATTTTAAATATTAATAATATATCGAGATAATAAAAAGAAATTCTTATCTAGATTATTATATAGAAAAAGATTTTAAAATATATACGCTTTAGCGATAATTTCTATTCGAAGTTTTTAAAAGAGTTTACTAAAAATAAGCTCTTAAAGAAGCGAATTTCGAAATTTAAATTAGCTTTAAATAGCGGCGTTAAAGTAATATATATTTAAGAGAGTAATATAAAATATAAAGCTAAATTTTTTAACTCTAATTATAAAAAGAATAATTATTTTTATTATAATAAATAGAGTTATTAGATATCTAAATATTTAAACTTTAATAAATTATCTATTATTAATATCGATATAATATTAATAAAAAAAGATTAGATTTTATAATCGTCTTAGAAGTAAGATAAGAATAATAATTAATAGAGATAATTTCTTTTATTTTTATAAAGAGATAAATAAAGCTTTAAAGTAAATAGAGATAACTCGTTACTCTATTTAATATTAAAATATATATTAATTTAATTTTATAAAAGTTTATAATTTAATAAAATTTAAAATCTTATAATATTATTTTATTATAATTAAAAGTATTAAGCGATTAAAGTATATATTACTATAGCGCGTATTAATTAAACTATTAATTAATAAATAATTAAAATTAAAATAGAGAGTATAATATACTCTTTTATATTATTAATTAAAAAGATCTTAATATCGTATTAAGTATATCTAAGCTAAGCTAATTATAAGTATTATTAAATTTAGCGATAGAGTAATAGCGATTTAAAGTTAACGCTAGTAAATTATAAATTAAAAAATTAATTAAATTTATTTAAATTATCGAATAAAAGCTAAATATATTCGCGATTATATACGTTATAATAGCGCGAAGTAAATTAAAAAATAAATATAATTTAATACTTTTTTAAAAGTTATTAGAGTTTAATAATATTTTTTCTAATAAAAAAATAAAAATCTTATTTATATTTAAATAAAGAGATTATATTATTAAGATTAAGAGCGATAAGAAGTCGCTATATAGTCTTTTATATAATTTATTTTAAATAAAATTAATAAAGCTATAACGCTATCTAAAAAACTCTCTTTAGAAAAATTAGATTTACTATTTAACTTCTTTAATTAAAATATTAATTCTTTTTATTTCTAAAAAGAATAAGAAGCTTTATTTTTATATTAATTATCGAGATCTAAACGCGATAACTATTAAAAATCAATACTCGCTATCTCTAATTATTAAGATTTTAAATCGCTTATATAAATTTAAAATCTTTATAAAGTTAGATCTTAAAAATATTTTTTATTAAATTTAAATTAAAGAAGATAATAAGTAAAAAATAGCGTTTTATAATTATTATAATTACTTTAAATATCTAATTATATCTTTTAAACTTATTAATATATTAATAACTTTTTAAGTATATATTAATAAAGCTCTTATAAATCTAATAGATATAATATACGTAGTATATTTAAATAATATTTTAATTTATAGTATTAATTTAATAAAGTATTAATAATATATTAAATAAGTATTTAAGCGTTTATATTAGTTTTAAGTATATATTAATCTTAAAAAATATTAATTCTATATTAAATAAATTAAGTTTCTAGAGTTTATTATATTAATTTAAAATATCGCGATAAATTAGAAATATATTACTATTATTAAAAAGTAATTAAAATTAAAAAGTTATTAAAATATATAAATCTTTTTAGACTTTATTAATTTTTATTAGTAATTTATTTATAAGTATTTTAATATAGTAGTATTACTTATTAATTTATTTAAAGAGAGTTATTACGAGCGTATTCTTAATATATTTCTTAGTTCTATAACTAGCGGGCCTTAACGAAGGTATCCTCTATTATATTATATCTTCTTCTCATATATATAGTTCGATAGCCTTATTATTCTAGTTCTATCTTATCTATATTAATATTATATCTATACTAGTTCTAATAATAAGAATAATAAGAAATTTAAATCGTTAGAATAAATAAATAGCGCTAAATTAATATTTTAATAGCTTTAAAATATTTTTATAATCGCGCTATTTCTACGCTATTATAATTTAAATTTAAAATTATATTTTAAGATTAACGCTTTTAACTTCGATATAGAGATTATATTTTTATAATTAAATAAGAATAGTTATTAGTAATTAATAATATTCTAATTTAAAAAAATAATTTTTATAAAGTAAAATTATAAGACTTATAATTAAGAGCTATTTATTATTATAGCGTTTATAAAATAATAGTATTATTATCTAGAAGATAATATATTTTATATTAAGATTTTAATAAATTATAATAATTTTAAAGACTTTATAAAATAGAAGAGATTAAATTCTAAATAAACTTATTAAGCGCTAAAATTAGCTATTTATAACTTTAAATTTTTTTATTAAATAAATAAACTAAACTCTATTAATTTATTATTATAGCGTCTTAATTATAAAAGAACTTCGCTATTAAATATTAAATTATTATTAATATTATAAAATAAATTTATATTTTAAATTAATAGCGAGTAATTATAAAGAGATAAAGAAATTATAGCGGCGATAGCGTTTATATTTTATATTATCGATATCTAAATAATTATTTCTAAAAGAGAGTTTAAGACTATATAAGAGATTACTTATAATATATTTTAAAGATTAATAAAAAGATTAATTTAAGATTTATAAATTTATAATAATTAAGTAAGCTCTTTTTAAATTAATATTAATAAATTAATAATTAAGTATCGCGTTTATAGCTAAATATAGATTTTAAATTTCGAGAAATTATTAAAATATAATAATCGTCTTTATATCTCTAAAGATAAGATCTTAAAAGAAGAGCTTATTAATAAATATTATAATAATTTATTATTTAAATACTTTAACGCTATAAAGATATATAAACTATTTATTTATAAATATTATTAGAATAAGAGCTTAAAGTAAGTTATTAATTATATTAAGATATATAATATTTATTAATAGATTAAAGCTTCGCGATATCGTCTTTACGATAAATTAAGTTCGCTTTTTATCGTTATTAAGCTATAGATTTTTTTTATAAACTTTATTATTAGCTTATTAATAAGTAAATATAAGAATATTATTTATAATACTATTCTAGTTATAAAAAATTAATTTATAAAAATAATAAAATATATTTTTATATTTATTATAATCGATATTACTTAGCTAATAGATGTATTTTATTCTAAAATAGTATATTATTATAGTATATTAAATAATATTATTAGCGATAGAGACTCTATATTTATTAATAGCTTCTAATTCGCTATTTACTTTTATTTTAAAATTAAATAATATTTAAATATCGTCTTTTATTTATAAATTAATAAATAAACTAAGCGTTAAAATTAGATATTAAAATATTTCTTACGCGTATTTACTAATAATAAGTAAAATGTTTAGAAAAATAACTACTAATAATAGAATTCGCTTATATAAATAATTAATATTTCTTTTTTAAAATAATATCGTTTTTTCTAATATATAGATATTATTCTAAAATTTATTAAGAGATTAAGAATAACTTCGTTAAGGAAGAGATATTCGCTATAAATAATAGAGTAAAGAAGTTATAAATATTAAGAGATAAGATAATAAAGCGCCTTTATAGCGCTATTATAATTTAATTTAAATATTATAATAAAATATATTAACTTTAAAGTTATAAGATAAGTAATTTAATAATATTAATAATTAAGAATTTAAAGTAGAAACGTTTAAATAAGAAGTTATTTTATAAATTTATAAGATTATTTTAGATTATAGATAAGATAGAAGTATAAATATATCGTCTACTTTTATTTTTAATATATAAAATATATAAAATCTATAATATCTTTTATATATTATTATTTAAATCTTATTATAATCGCGATTATAATAATATAGCGAATATCTTTATATAGATTCTTAAGTTTATTAATAATAATAAACTTTAAGAGATTAAAGAAATTATTAATAAAATTAAATATAAGAAAGATATTTAATATAAAGTTAAATAGATTAATTAAGATAAAGAGTATAATTAATAATTATTAAATAATAAATTTATTAATATTAATAAGCTAAGTTAAGTCTATAAATAGATAAATAATAAATATAAATATTAAGTAATAGATAATAATAAGTCTCTTATTATTAAAGAGTTTATTTAATTATATAAATTAATAATAAGTAAGTAAATATAATAAAATAAGATATAAATATCGATTAGATTAAATATATATCTAGATAATATTTATACTACGCGCGTATTTCTTTATATTTACTATTATTAAAATATAGATTAATTAAATAATTATATTATTTAGCTATCTATTAAACTCTATTATAAAAAGAGTATATCGTATTAGAGTATATATTATTAATATAGATATATTTTTACTTAAAATAGTTATTAAAGAATTATCTAGAGACTCTATATTAGCGTAATTATTAAAAAAAGATTATTATTTAAATATTCTTTATTATCTTATTATTAAATTCTAAGTCGAGTTTATTAATCTATTACTTTAATAAAAAGATAGTTAAAATATAATTATTAAATTAATATTTATCGATATTCGCTATATATCGATAAAGGCTTTTAAGCTTTTTCTTTAATAACTTATTTTCTTTTAATTTCGCTATACGCTTATTTATTATTATAAGCTAATTTTAAAAATTTATAATTATAATAAAGATAACTAAAATCGTCGTTACTATATATCTCTATAATTTATATTATTAAATAATCTTCTTATTAAGCTTAGCTCGTAGATAAGATAGCTTTTAAGATTATCTAATATAACGATAATATTATATTAATTTTCTTATTTACGTTTAAAGATATAGAGAAATTCTAATATAGTAATTAATATCGCGTCTTTTAATCTTATAGTTATTATAAAAAAGAGACTTATCTCGAATATATAAATCGTTATCTCGATAAAAATAAGTTTTATATAATAAATTAGATATTAGAACTTATTAATAAATATATATATAAAGCGATAATAGTAGAAATAATTAAGAGTTAGTAGTCGCGTCTATAAGACGATTATATATTTACTATTAAAGTTATTATTATTATTAAAAAAGAATATTATAAAATTATTAGTTTATATATTAATATAATTAATAATAATAAGATACTTATAATAAAGAGAAGTAGATTATTAATATAATAAGATATATTATATTTATATTAATATTAATATTAACGTTATAGCGTTAGAATAATTACTTATAAGAGAGATATTAGAAGTTATAAAGAATAAAAATAAATAATCTAGAAGAAGTTTTTATACTCTTTATTATAGCGCTATTATTAGTAAATAGTATTAAATAATATAAATAATAGCGATATAATAATATTTCGCTATTATCTATAGAGCCGCGTCGTCTAATTATTTTTATTATTTTTATTATTATTATTAATTAATAATCGAGAGTATTATTATAAACGCGTCGCTCTATTAATTATTATTTTTAAATTCTTATAATAAAGATTATTATTATATTATTTCGCTATAAATATAATACGCTATAAGAATAATATTATCTATAGAGAAACTCTTCTCTCTTCTTTTATCTATTAAGTTTTTAAAATTTTATTACAAATTTTTAAATCTAATATTATTCGTTATAGAGATTATTAATTAGCGCTATAAAAACGCTAACGCTAAGCGCGTTAATTTATTATAGATTATTATTAATTAATATCGCGAAAGTAATATTATTCTCGAAGATAATATTAATATTATTATATAATATATTAGTAACGCGTCTATAGCGCGTAATAATTAATTCTATTATCTTATTAAAACGATATTATAATAGATTAACTCTTTTTCTTTATTTCTCTATTAGAGTTTAAAGATTTTTTAATAAATATTTTATTTTTATTTAGACGTTTAGGAATTAGAGTTTAGAAGAGAAAATAATTATTAGATCTAATATTATTATAGATCTTAGCGCTATCTATATTAAAGCGCGATATCGTATATATTATATTAGAGTCTCTTTTAGAGTTTAGTTTTAATAATATATCTTATATATCTAGAAACTTAACGAATATAGATTTACTTCGTATATCTCGAAGTTTTAATATTTCTTAGAGATTAATTCTACTATTAAATATATTACTAAACTCTATAATAACTCTACGTCTTTTATAGCGTATATTCGCTAGCTAATCGTTAGTAAACTACGCTCTTATATTTATATTTTATCTTCTTTAAATTAATCTTATTAATACTATTAATCTAAATAAAGTAATTAAAATTATAATATCTTTTATATTTCTTTTTTAAGTTATACGAATAAAATTTATTAATTAATATATAAGAATTACGAGATATATAAATAATAGAAGATATATATAATATTAACGAGTTATTATAAATCTTATTTATTATTAATATAAATAGTTTATTATCTTTTTTATAAGTTAATTAATAATAAATCGCTATATTAATCTTAGCGATATTAATAAACTTAAACTTCTTACTATTCTTATCCTTATTTAATAAAAAAATATTTAAATTAATTTTATTATCGTAAATAAGTAAAGAAGAATTTTATTATTTTAATATAATAGACGAGTAAAGGCCTATAAATTAAATTTATAATTTTTTTTTTGATTAGGGCTATCGAGTAAATAGATAAGCGATCTTTAATAAGCGAACTTTGGTGAGCGGGCTGTCCGGCTATCGAGCGAACTTTGGTAAGCGATATTTAAATTCCTTGCGCTTTAATAATTATCAGACAAATTTTCAAAATTCTTAAAAATTCGAAAAGCGCAAATAGCGTTTCAAAATTTAAAAGAAAAAATTTCAAAATTTTAATAGAAAATAAAAAAGTTATTACTATTATAAATAATATATACCTATTTTTTAATAAGATAGACGCGGGAGGGCGAGATTTTGATAATTACGAACGCTAATTTATTTATCTACGATAACTTAGCTAATCTAATTAAAGAGCGTAGTAATTCTAAATTTATAATTAACTATATATATAAATTTAAGATTTTTAAGCTTAGCTCTATCTTATTCTTTTATATATATTAATAAAAAAATAGATAATATAGATAATCGAAGCTTCGAAGTTAATAGAAAGAGAAGTTTATTTATTATTAATATCTAATTACTATTATAATTATATCGACTAGATAAAAAAAGTATCTTATTTTATAATATATTAAAAACTATCTTATATTTATTTATCTAAGATTTCTTAATTATTATATTATTTTTTAATAATATAATTAATATTAAATATATTTCTTCTTAATAATCTTTTATTATTATTATTAGAAATAAATAATATATAATTAATTATTTTATAATCTAATTATTATAATCTCTTAATAATTTAAATTATAATAATAAAAGTAATTTTAAATATAAGACTTTATATATCGCTAAAATTAAAAACTTATTTATAACTATATAAATATTAATATATTTACTATCTATAAGAAAGTTATTAAGTAAATAAATTCTCTTTTATAAAAATAGCGTAACTTATATATAAAAAGAATAACGTATTAAGACGTTATTAGAAGTATCTATTAAATATACTTTATAAATATCTCTTATTATAACTTTAAAAGAGACTATTTATTTTCTAAATTCGATAAAGAATTATTACTATCTATAATATCGACGTTATTAATTTTAAATTCTTTATTTATATTTATTACGTAAAGTTATACTTTTTTAAATATCTTTTTATTAGTCTCAATTTAAATAGTTATTATATAGTTATTTTAATAATAATCTTTCTTATTATAATTATAGTATATTAATTTTCTTAATTTTAAATTAATCTTAATATTTAAAGACGTAGCGATTAAAGTCTTAATAATAGATATAAGACGTATATTAATTATAGTTTATATAATAATTAACTTAATAGTAACCTTTATAAACTTTATATCTTTATATTTAATATAATATAAATTATCTAATTTTCGAAGATATTTCTTTATAAACTTTAAGATAATAAATTCTTTTATAATATTTTATAAATTTCTTAATTTCTTTTTTAATTTCTTTAGAAGATAATACTTTAATATAAAAGTTTTATTAATATTAAAAATAATATCTAATTAAATAAAGTCTAAATAGAAGTTAATAAAGAGTTAAATTTCTTACTATAAAATATATATATTACGTTATATATTATTATATTAATTTAAGTTCTTATAGATATTAATTAACTTATTTATAATTTTACTAATAAACTAATATAAGTTAATAGAATTTCGAAATCTTCTATATATAATATACTATATAGTCTTATTATTAAGTTATAAGACTATATAGATTATTTTAAAGTCTTTAATAAGATAATAATCGCTATTAACTCTAAATTTCTATTCTATTCTAAAGAATTAATTATCTTAAATAAAATTACTATTATTAATAAATAGAGGTAAATTTAAAATCTTAATTAATTTCTCTTTTAAATATCTAGATATACATTTTTTCTTAATTAAGAATAATCGTAAATTCTTTATTAATTATAGATTAAGGTTATTAACTTTTTACTATAAAAAAATTATATTTTTCTAAAAGTCTTAAGCTAACTAATTTATCTCTTTAATTAATTTATAAATTTAATATAAATCGTTTATAATCTAATTCTTTTCTATTATAACGACGTAATATTAAATAATAATCTCTTAGAAATTATCTCGCTTCTAATAAATTTTATTTAATATAGATATAAATTTATTAAATTAATTCTTAATCTAATATTATAATTATAAACTATTAATAATATTTTAAAATATATCTACTAAGTCTATCTCGTTAGAGATATTATCTAATAAAATTAATATTTATCGAAATTTAATTTATTCTAATAAAGTCTTAATTTAATCTATTTTTTTAATATTAAACTTTATTATAGAAAAGAAAAAAAGAGAATTAAGAAGAGTTTAAATACTCTAAAAAAATAGATATTAGAGATATTAGATCGATTAAAAAATAATAAAATCTCTCTAAAATATTTCGTAATTATTCGATATTAAGAATAAATTTTTTTACTATAAAGTTTAAAATAAGATTATTTCTTTATAAAGACTTAATTATTAATCGAAAAGATAAAATATAATATAGAATATTAATCTATTATATTATACTCTAATATAGTATAAAATATTAATATTTATATAATTTCATATCTAATATAATATAAGATCTTAGCGAAATATTCTACGATATAATATATCTATAATATTATATTATAGAATAATATATATATAAGATATTCTATTAGAATTTCTATATTTAAAAGTATAAGTAGCTATTCTAATTATTATTCTAGTTAATTATAACTATTACTATTATAGCTATTACTATTATAACTATTACTATTATAGCTATTATTATTATAACTATTATTATTATAACTATTACTATTATAACTATTTCTATTATAGCTATTATATAATAGTAAATTATTTAAATAATAAATAATAATAATTATAATAGTAATAGTAATTAAAATATTAGATATATAATATATAGAACGAATAAATTAATTCTTTAAAATCTCTTCGAGATTAGATTTTAAATATAGTATAAAATTAAATAATTAAAGAATACGATAACTAAAATACGTAAAGACTATATTTCGATAATAGTTATAATAGTAATAGTTATAATAGTAAGTAATAATTATAATAATAATAGTTATAATAGTAATAGCTATAATAATAATAGTTATAATAATAATAGTTATAATAATATTAAGAAATTATTATAATTTAACTTATATATATATATAATATAAAAAATATTTATTAATTTATATAATTTATAAATATATATATATACGACGCTAAGTCTACGCTAGTAACTTTATAAGTATCTTTAAAATATCTTATAATAATATATTAGACGTTTATATAATTATTAAGAAATTATTATAATTTAACTTATATATATATAATATAAAAGATATTTATTAATCTATATAGTTTATAAATATATATATATACGACGTTAAGTTTACGCTAGTAGCTTTATAAGTATTTCTAAGATATTTTATAATAAATAGTAAGTAATAATTATAATAATAGTAGTTATAATAATAATAGTTATAATAATAATAATTATAATAATAATAGTTATAATAATAATAGTTATAATAATAATAATTATAATAGTATATCTACTAGTCGAAAAGATATAATATAAAATAAGATATTAATCTATTATATTATACTCTAATATAATATAAGTTATTAAGATTTATATAATTTTATATATAATATAATATAAAATCTTAATAGAATATTTTACGATATAGTATATCTATAATATTATACTATAAAATAATATATATATAAGATATCTCGACTAAAATTTCTATATTTAGATATATTTATTCGATAAATTCGATATAATAGCTATTACTATTATAGTTATTACTATTATAACTATCTATTATAACTACTTTTATTATAGCTACTATTATTAATATCTACTACTATTATAGCTACTACTATTTATTATTAAAATAGTTTACTATTATATAATAGCTATAATAATAATAGTTATAATAGTAATAGCTATAATAGTAATAGCTATAATAGAAGTAATTATAATAAAAGTAGTTATAATAGAGATAATTATAATAGAGATAGTTATAATAGTAATAGTTATAATAGTAATAGCTATAATAATAGTAGCTATAATAGTAATAGTTATAATAGTAATAGTTATAATAGATAATAATAATAGTTATAATTAACTAGAATAATAATTAAAATAGCTACTTATACTTCTAAATATAGAAATCTTAATAGAAATCTTTTATATATATATTATTTCATAGTATAATATTATAGATATATTATATTATAAAATATTTCGTTAAGATCTCGAATCTATATTAGAAAAATAATATAATATTCGATTTTATTTATACTATACTCGAGTACGATATAGTATTACTTAATATAGAATATTCTATAAAATATTTTATATCTTTTCGACTAGTAAGTATATCGAATAAGAGTAGATATAATTAATCGTTAACTAGAATAATAATTAAAATAGCTACTTTATACTTTTAAATATAGAAATCTTAACGAGATATCTTATATATATACTATTTTATAATATAATATTATAGATATATTATATCGTAAGATATTTTATTAAGATTTCGAATTTATATTAGAAAAATAAAATAATATTCGACTCTATTTATATTATACTCGAATACGATATAATATTACTTAATATAAAATATTCTATAGAATATATTATATCTTTTCGATTAGTAGACTTAATATACTTATTTCTTAATTATTTAAAGTATTAAAAAGACTATAAATACTTTAAATAGTACTCTTTCGAATATACTTACTTCGCTTAGAGAGTCTTTTATCTTATAAAGAAGTTATATATAGAGAAGCTTATAGATAATATTTTAATAATATTAGCTATTTCTTTTAATTCGCTAGCTATATAAATAATCTAATATCTTATTTATCTCTTAACTACTATTTATCGAATTCGATTCGCTTTAAAATTAAATTATTTATTTAATAAGCTTATTTAAAAATATAATAACTTAACTTAATATTTTATTAAAGTCTCTATTAGCGCGTTTCTTTAAATTTATTTACTAATATAAATAAAATAAATAAGTTAATCTTAATTATAATATTAGAACTAATATAAATATAATATTAATATAGATATTTTAAATAAAATAACTAAGATATCGAATTATATAGATAGAAGAGAGATATTAAATAATAGATAAATATCTTTATTAAGATACGCTAGGCTCGAATAGATTAGAGAGCTAAGTAATATATTAAGAATATAAAATACGCTCGTAATAATTATAGTATATTTAAATTTTAATTTCTTCTATTACTCTAAAATTAAAAGATTCGCTAAATTATTAAAAGAA
Organism: Letharia columbiana; assembly: GCF_014066305.1. NCBI lineage: Eukaryota > Fungi > Ascomycota > Lecanoromycetes > Lecanorales > Parmeliaceae > Letharia > Letharia columbiana. The sequence continues at coordinate 226,827 of NW_023501086.1, forward strand.
GCTTTATAAAAATTAAAATAAGATTATAATTCGAATAATAATTAGAAGATTTATTATTTTTTCTATATTACTAAAACTATTTATATTTATTCTTATTATCTAAATTCTTAATCTTAAATTTTATTACTTAATTAAATATATTTTTATTTAATTAATTTATTCGCTTAGCTCTTTATAATTAACTACTTATATTAATATCTTAATAACTTTAAAATATTCTTTTAAACGCTTTTTAATAGATTTTTATCTATAATTTCTTCTTAATATTAATCTTTTAATTTAATTTTTTTAATTTTATATTATTATAATTTAGATATAAAAGTAGAGCTTATTTATATAGATAATCTAAATCTAATTAAACTCGATTATAATAAATAATTAATTTTTTATAAATCGCTTTAAAAGCTTTAAAAAGTTCTTTTTTCTAAAAAAATTCTCTTTCTTCTTAATTTTTCGAGTTCTTTATTTATATAATTAAATAAATAATTATAAATATTAAATATATAATAAATTATAGTCTTCTTTTCTCTACTTATTAATTTTATAAATTTATAAAAAAATTAAATAAGCTAAATTAAACATTAAATCTATTAAGAATTAATTAAAAATTATTTAAACGTCTAGACTATAGTTTCTATTTATAATTAATTTTTAATTTTTAATCTTAAATAAATAGTTAATCTATTTTTTAAAAAGTGTATAGTATTGATATAAAGAAGTAAAACGCGAATTAATATCTAATAAGTTAAATCTACGAGTCTTAATATTCTAAAAGAGTTTAAAAGAATATTTTTAATAATATTATTTCTCTTTAAAAGATTAACGTTTATTTAATATTAAAATATCTTTATTTTAAAATCGTTTAATTTATAATATAAAAAAATCTCTTTATATTAATCGCTAATATTAATATATATAATAATTTTTTAAATTTAAATATAATTAATAATATAATAATTAAAATAATAATAAGAAATATTATATTTTTATTAGAGTTATTAATAGATTAATTATATTTATCTAAACTTAATTTTTATTTTCTTTATTATTTTAACTTTTTTAAAAAAATTTATTTATTAAAATAACTTTAATATTATCTAGAAGTTCTTTTAAGATTAATTAAATAATATATATTATATAGAAAATATATTATAAATAATTTAAGAACTTAAATTCTTTAATATTAAGCGAGTTATTTATTATAAAAATAAAAAGATAAATAATTAAATCTTTAAAGAGTATATTATTATTATTAGCGTTATTAATTATAAGTTTAAATATATAAATTTTAATCTTATATTTCTTAAGAATTAGATTAATAATACTTATAAGTTTTTAGCTAATATATTTATCTTCGATATATTTAAAATCTATAAGAATCTTATATTATTACTAATTAATATTAATAAAAAAAATTAGAATTATTATAAATAATTAACGATTATAAAGTAATTAATAATTTAAAATTAAAAAGACTTTAGTATTATCGATTAGTAAATTCTTTAATAATTCTAACTCTAACTTTATAGTTTTTTTTATTAATTAATTCTTTATAATAAATATTAATTTTAATTATATATTAAGATTAAGATAGCGTAAAAATCGTAATATTTTAAAATTATTAGCGATTATAAATAAATATTAATATTTATAATCTAGCGATAAAATTATTTAAAGAAATTTTTATATATAAGCTTTTAATTTTCTAGTATTATAATTTTTTTTTAATATAATTTTTTCTAAAGTAAATAGTAAGCTAGATTTTTTATTTTTTATTTTATTTATTAATAATCTATATCGTCTAATTTAAAAATATATCTAATTTCTATAATTATCGATTAAATTCGTTAATTATAAATTACTTAAATTAGATTTCTTAATATATCTTTTAAACTTAATATATATTATTATATTACTTATTTTATAATCTATAAATAAATAAATTAAAATCTTATTATAGTAATAATAAATAATATATAACTCTTTAAAATTAGTAAATATATATTTATTAAATTATATTTACTTCTAGAATTTTCTAATATCTAAGTCTTAATAAATAAATTAATAATTATTATTAAGTTTAAACTAATTTTATATAACTTATACTATCTTTATTTACTATTATATTTATATTTATTTTTTATTAATATTAAAAAGAAAGTAAGATTTATTATTATTTTTATATTGAAATATATTTATTAATATCTTATATTAAGTATTATTAATTAAAAAGCTAGATTTATACTAAATAAAGATTAAATAATATCTTAAAATTAAGATATTTAAAGAGAAATTAAAAGAAATATATAAATAAATAAAATATTAAAAATAAAATGAAATTAATATTTAATATATAAATTCTATCTTCTTATTATAATAGAATTTTATATCGCTTTAATAATATATCGCTATATTATTTTTAATATTTTAAATTAAAGATTAATTCTTTCTAATTAATATTATAATTAATAATTATATATTTAAAAGTATATAATAACGCTAATATAGAATTAATATTTAATTTAATTAATTTAAAACTCTAATTAGTCTAGCTATTAACGCTTCTCTACTTAATATAATATATATTTAATTTACTTTAATATTACTTATTTATCGCTATACTATTTTAAATATTAAAATTAAAAATTATATTTTTTAATTAGTATTTTAATTATTAGTTATATTAATAAGAGTATATATTAATATTTTAAAATTATTAAATTAATTTTATTAGATATTAATTATTACGAATTTCTTTACTAGACGTCTCGATTAAGCTTAGTACCTTGATACTATAAAGACTTCTTCTACTATAGATCTATATACTTTATTATTATTATATTACACACATATATTATTCATATATATGATTTCACTTAGAATATTTCCTTAATAATAATAGTAATACCTCGATCAATTCAGGCCTAGCACTAACTGTCCTCGTTACATCCTCACCTATTCAGTGTCTATAATATCAAGAGGCCCCTATAACACTCATCAACCGGAGAAATCTATAGAGAATACCACTCCCACCGAGTGTAGTATCTCCAATATCTCTTAGACGCCTACCTCGCCTTTATCCAGCACCTAATCAAATCCTACAAACACTCGTCTACAGCGATCCTTTCACTAGGCCATTCGTTCTACCACCATGGCATACAATAGCCACATTTCTAGCCCTATGCCGGGTTTCACAGTCAAGCAGACCACATCCTTACAGGCCATAATCAATGCATCCGTCAAAGCAGCAATTAAACAGGCTATCAGTCAGGCTATAACAGCCTTCGAGACCAGACAGATTGTTACTCAGGAACAGTCAATTGTGAAGAAAACTGCGGAGAAAACTGCGGAGAAAACTGCGGAGAAATCTACGGAGAAATCTACGGAGAAGACTACGGAGGAGAAAAGCATCGCCAGCAGTCCTATTCAAGCCGGCACACTCTCCACTATTCCACACCAGGCTACTATGCATTATTGCGGAGAGTCTCCCATTCGCCTCAGTAACGCTCCACTTCTCGCCTCTCTTCTCGCCTCTCTTCTCGCCTCTCTTCCTCGTCTCTCTTCTCGCCTCTCTACCCGGCTACATTCACTACGCGGGAGGTATGGAGGCTATAGGCCAAGGATAGGTGTTTCAGAGAAGATCCAGGAGAAGTAGGCCCACGGTATATGATGTATCTCTGGTATCTTCATGTCTGCAGCGAGGACGCTATCATTTTTCTTCTTCGGTGGCATTTGTTACGGATTCCTCCACTAGGCGTCCCGATTGAGCTTAGTGCCTTGGCACTGCAGAGACTTCTTCCACTGCAGGCCTACATAGTTCATTATTATCACACTACACACATATATTATTCATGCATATAATTTCACTTAGAACATTTTCTTAATATTAATATAGAATTAAAATTTAATTTAGACGCTTTAATAATTTAATTAGCTAGATTAATTACTATCTAAATCTTCTATATATAAAAATTAAATCTTTTATTATATTAAGATTATTTTTAAATCTCGAGATCTTTCTTATTAATATATCTCTCTCTTATTTAAATAATATTATAATATTTTTTACTTAGATATTAAACTATTAAAGTATTATATTCTTTACTTTTAATTAAGAGATCTTATCTTTAAATTAATATTTTTAATCTTATAAAAATAATAATAGATTTATTATAAACGAAGGCGAAAAAGAAATAATATCTTCTTTTATCTTTATAATAGAAAAAGAGAAGAGAGTAAATAAATTAATTATAAGCTATAAATAATCTAATATCTAAAAATAACGAATTAATAAAGTTATAATATTAAAATAAAGAGTTTTTTTATAATTAGTAAATATAAGATTAAATAGAAATTAGTTAAATTAATAAGATTATCTTTAATAAATATATCGCGTATATAAAGAATATCGAAATATATATAATATAAGAGAGAGCGTATATATATAATTATAAATATTTAAAATATATTTTAAATTATAAAAAGAAGCGTTTATATATAGCTTTACGATATATATTAATAAAAAAAAGTTAATCTCTTTTTCTAATTAGCTTTCTAATTAATATTTAAACCTAATCTATCTTTAAATAATATTTTATTTTAATAAGATTTTAATTATATAATATTAGTTAACTCGATAATAGATATTTAATATTATTCTTTTCTAATTTATTCTCTTCTTTTTTAAAAATTCTTTTTATTATTATAGTATTTATATTATAATATATTTATTTATTATAATATTATCTATATTTAGAGAAAATAAAATTATTTTCTCTATATTCTATAGTTAAATTAGATTAATAATATTATTTTTATAAAGTAAGTATATATTTAATAGCGATATATTTTTTAATATAATAATTAATTATAATATTAATTATAATTCGTTAATATATAATATTATTATCTATTAAAGCTATTAATTTAATAATTATAAAATTTTATAAAATTCTTAATTATTAATTACTAATCTAGACTTATCTAAATTATTAAAGCGAAATAAAGATAAGACTTTATAAAGATAAAAATTAGAAAATTATATATAAAGTTTAAGAAGTATAATTATAAATAAGAAAAGTATATAATTATATTAATTATATATATCTAAGTTAAGTAGTAAGTTAATTATACGCGCTAATTATATTATTATTAATTAGATTTTAAAACTTATATATTAAAAAAAAATCCGCGAATTATAAAAATTAATAAATTTAATTATTTTTTAAATTATATTTATTTAAATAATAAAGAAGATCTTAATTTATATAATATTAAATTCGATTAATTCGCTTCGAATTTAAATTTTTATATTAATTATACTTTAAAAAGTTATAAAGATAAAATTAGCGAGTAATTTTAATAATATAACTTACTCTCTAATAATTAGAAATAAAGAAAATTATTAATTAATATCTAGCGGCTTAATTATATATATTTTATATAAAAAGAATTACTTTATAATTAAAAGATATATAGCTTTTTAAATAATTATAATAAGATATAAATTTATAAATAATAATATAATATTATTAAAGTCTAGACGTAGTTTTTATAAAAAAAAATATATAATAAATAAAAGAAGAATTATTCTAAGTTAAGAATAAGATATTCTAATTATTATTCTATTTATTACGCTTAATTAATAATATTTAGCTATTATACTTAATTTAATAACTTTATATATTTTATATTTATAGAATAAAACTTTTTAAATCGATTTAAATATAGATATATATTTATAAAGATACTTCTACTTTAATAAAAGAGATTTTTTATTTTAAAATCTATATTAAATTAAAGATTATATTTCTATATTCGATAGCTTTAATTTTTAAAATTATTATTAATATCGCCATTAAATTCGTAAAGTACTAGTACGTCTTTCTTATTAATAAGTATTTTTATATTCGATAGCTTTAGTTCTTATAATTATTATTAATATTTTAATTAAATTCGTATAGTAATAATATATCTTTCTTATTAATAGATATCTCTATATTCGATAGTTTTAATTCTTATAACTATTATTAATATTACGATTAAATTTATATAATAATAATATATCTTTCTTATTAATAGATATCTCTATATTCGATAGTTTTAATTCTTATAACTATTATTAATATTACGATTAAATCTATATAATAATAATATATCTTTCTTATTAATAAATATCTCTATATTTAATAACTTTAATTATTATTATTATTATTTATATCGCGATTAAATTTATATAATAATAATACGTCTTTCTAATTAGCGAATATATTAATAATTATAAATAGTTAAAATACGATAGAAAATAATAGATAACTCTTAATAATATTTAATTTTAAATCTATAGTTTCTTTATCTTATTTAAAAATAAAGATATTTAGATCTAGAATTTAAAATAAATAAATTTTAATATATAATTATTAAATATTTAGATATAAATCTTCTAATATTTCTCGCTAAATATTTAATATTTAAAAAAATATTAATCTTTAATTATACTTATATAAATCTTTTAAAAAAAGTTATATATTAATAAAAAGTCTTAATTTATATTAATTATAATTATAAAGATAATTATAATTATAATTTTAATTATAATTAGATATTTAAATTATAAGACTTATTACTAGCTAGTAAATAAGAGATTTAAATATTATTAATTATTCTATTTAATATCTTATTTATAATAAAAATATAGAGTTATTTTTTAAAAGCGAATTTTTAAAGATAATAATTAAATAATATAATATATATATATAATATAAGATTTTATAAACTATACGCTAAAAGAGAAATTTTAAAATTATAAAATTAATTAAAATTTAATAGCGATAAATCTCGCGTAAAGTTTAAGCTATAGCTCGTATTAATTATATATAATAAATATAATAATAATTAAAAAAATATATTATTTAGTTTTTATTAATATTTTAATATTATTAAAATAAAAGTAATATCTATTAAAGTAATAATAATATTTATTAAAATAATAATAATATCTAATAAACGCTTTATTATAACGCTTTTAAATAGATTATTATCGCGTATAATTTAAAATAATATTAATTTTTTCGAAGAGCTATTAATAATAGATTAAATATATATAAATTAAGCTCTTCGCGCGATCTATCTATATATTAATTTAAAATTATTAATAAATAAAAAATAAATATATAACTTAATATTTATATTATATTTTAAATATTATTATAATAATATTAGATTATTTAAATAAAAGTCTAATATATAAAGAAGATAGTTTTATAATAAGAAAAGTTAATATAAAAAAAAAGTCTTAAAAAGAAGAAAAAGCTTAGATATCTATCGCGTATATTAAATATTTAAATTATTTTATATTATTTAATTTAATTTAAATATTAATAAATAACGCGTTTTCTTTTTAATTTTAAAGATATAAATTTAAATAAATTATATTTATTAAGCGTTATTATTTAATATAATCTTATCTATTTTTATTATATTTATAATTATAAGTAAAGGCCTATGAATTAAATTTATGGAGTTGGATTTTTCTAAGTTAAATCGAATTTTAGCCCTAGCCCTAAGTCAAATCGAACTCTGATCGCTTGCTGTGCGTTTTTGACCTACATACAGATATATATGTGCGGAGAGAGGCGCGCTAAGGCCTAATTAGGAAGCTGTATCGAGTATGTAGGATTGATCCGTAATAATTGCCCATAAAAAACAGAGAAAGGCCATGTCCTTATGGTAAGAAGTATCGAAATACCGGAAAGAAATGGAGACAATATGCCAATTAGTGGTGTGAATCCCACATTATCTCCTGCCGCAGTGAAATCTTTCGAATAATGAAATAGCTGTCAGAGCAAGACATCGAACGGTTTCAATTCGTCCAAATATGCATCGTCCGATGTTTCTCCTGCAGAGGCCGCAGTAATGTACCATATTAATGCAGTGGGGATGACAGGCCAAATTGCAGTGGTGTTCTCCGCTTACTGAGTGATGATTTGATGTGGAACCGTGGAGAGCATATGACGTGGGATCTTGGAGAGCTGAGCCGTGTTCTTGACGATGGTGGCCTTATTGCCGCTTGGTTTCTCCGCAGTGTTCTCCGCATTTGCCTGTTGTAGTTCCTCCTCTTACTCCTTAATGCAGTGGGGATAACAGGCCAAGTTGTAGTGGTGTTCTCCGCTTGCTGAGTGATGATTTGATATGGAACCGTGGAGAGTATATGACGTGGGATCTTGGAGAGCTGAGCCGTGTTCTTGACGATGGTAGCCTTGTTGCCGCTTGGTTTCTCCGCAGTGTTCTCCGTAGTGTTCTCCGCAGTGTTCTCCGCATTTGCCTGTTGTAGTTCCTCCTCTTGCTCCTCGTCTTGTAGAGTATCAGACTGAGTGGCTAGCTGAGTGGCTGACTGAGTGGATGAATGATATGACGTGGGATCTTGGAGAGCTGAGCCGTGTTCTTAACGATGGTGGCCTTGTTGCCGCTTGGTTTCTCCGCAGTGTTCTCCGCATTTGCCTATTGTAGTTCCTCCTCTTACTCCTCGTCTTGTAGAGTATCAGACTGAGTAGCTAGCTGAGTGGCTGACTGAGTGGATGACTGATATAACTTGGGATCTTGGAGAGCTGAGCCGTGTTCTTGACGATGGTGGCTTTATTGCCGCTTGGTTTCTCCGCAGTGTTCTCCGCATTCGCCTGCTGTATTGACTTCTCTTGCACTGGCTGAGTGGATTGGTGTGAGATCGTGGAGAGTAGGCCTGTTGTGTCACTGCTGCTGATGACTGTCTCCGCAATGTTCTCCGCAGTGTTCTCCGTATTCGCCTGTTGTATTGACTTCTCTTGCACTGGCTGAGTGGATTGGTGTGAGATCGTGGAGAGTAGGCCTGTTGTGTTACTGCTGCTGATGACTGTCTCCGCAATGTTCTCCGCATTCGCCTGTTGTAGATCCTCCTCTTGTTTAACTGAGTGCGAGGGTACCGAGGGTAAATGTGTTCATATTGGTGGAATTGGTAGAATTGGTAGAATTGGTAGAATTGGTAGAATGGTGGAAGAAGAATAGTTACACAAATAGGTGGAAGGATTATTATCCGATCCCGGACGCGTTTAATGTGATTACAATATTTGAATGTCAGTTTAACTCACCAATAGTAGATCAAATTTCATAATTTTTATATCGTTAGAAAGCGTAAACTAAGCTCTATAATTAACGAAATTATAAAGTAATAGTAATCTTAGAGAGCTAATTATTTTAGAGGGTAAGACTTCTATATATAGATTTTTATAGATTTTTAATAATTATAAACGCTAATTTATTTACCCGCGATATCTAACTAAAAAGCGTAGATTTAATAAATTTATAATTAACTATATATATAAATTTAAGATTTTCTAGTTTAGTCTTATCTTATTCTTTTATATATACTAATTATTATAATTTATATAGATTAAAAGATAAAATATTTAAAAGAGCGAGTTAGTAAATAATTATCTTTATCTAATTTAATTAAAATGAAATTATTATAACTTATTAAATTTTTTATATATTTTATTTTTATTTTTTTTTTTTTATATAAATAATTATTTTTTAATTTAAACTTTATAATTAAAATAGTATATAATATATATTCTCTTTATTTCTAACTTCGATACTTACTAGAATTAATATACTTTTTAATAAAATAAATATTAATTAAAATTAAATATAGTTTAATATTTATAAATATTTATATAAACTCTTTAATTTCTTTATATATATCTATTAATTTATCTTTTTATAGCGATTAAAGTAGAAAATATTAAGTTTAATAATTTATTATAATAAATAATAAATATTAATAATAATAACGATATTAAAAAATATTAATATAAATTAATTAGATAATAATTAAGTTTTTAATTAAAATAAAAAATAAAGAATAAATTTAATAAAAATAAAAATATTAAGAGATCGCGATAGCGAATAAATATATTTATATTTAAAAAGAAATTAATAAAAAAAATAAAAAAAATCGATTTTTTAATTATTAATTATATTATAATTTATAATAAATATAAAGCTAGATATTAATATATATAAAAGAATAAGATAGAGCTAAATTAGAAAATCTTAAATTTATATATATAGTTAATTATAAATTTATTAGATCTACGCTTTTTAATTAGATATCGCGAGTAAATAAATTAGCGTTTATAATTATTAAAAATCTATAAAAATCTATATATAGAAATCTTATACTCTAAAATAACTAGCTTTCTAAGAATACTATTATTTTATAATTTCGTAAATTATAGAGTTTAATATACGCTTTCTAACGATATAAAAATTATAAAGTTTAATCTACTATTAATAAATTAAATTAATATTCAAATATAATAATTATATTAGACGCGTCCGAGATCGAATAATAATTCTTTTATCTATTTATATAATTATTCTTCTTTTACTATTCTATTAATTCTATTAATTCTATTAATATAAATATATTTACCCTCGATATTCTCGTACTTAATTAAATAAGAGAAGAATCTATAATAGGCGAATACGAAGAATACTACGGAGAATATTACGAAGATAGTTATTAGCAGTAATAATATAATAGATCTACTCTTTATAATCTTATATTAATTTACTTAATTAGTATAAGAGAAGTTATTATAATAGATAAATACGAAGAATATTACGAAGAAACTAAGCGATAATAAGACTTCTAGTATTAAGAATACGGCTTAGCTCTTTAAGATTCTACGTTATATACTCTCTACGATTTTATATTAAATTATTACTTAGTAAGCGAAGAATACTACTATAACTTAATTTATTATTCTTATTATATTAATATAATATATTACTACGATCTCTATAGAAGAAATATCGAACGATATATATTTAGATAAATTAAAATCGTTCGATATTTATAGCTATTTCATTATTTAAAAGATTTTACTACGATAGAAGATATTATAAAGTTTATACTATTAACTAATATATTATCTCTATTTCTTTTCGATAGTTCGATACTTCTTACTATAAGAATATAACCTTTCTCTATTTTTTATAGATAATTATTATAAATTAATTCTCTATACTCGATATATCTTTCTAATTAAATCTTAGCGCGTCTCTTCGTATATATATATCTATAGATTATATAGATTAATAAAATAACTTTATACTATATTAATATTATATAATATTAAGAATTATTTCTTTAATAATAATTCTAATTAAAAAAATAGATTATGAATTTAATTTATAAACTTAAACTTATATTAATATATTATAATTAAAATAAAAATAAACTTTTAAATAGATTAGATAAAATATAATAAATAAGTAATAAATAATTTCTAATTCTAATTATTATTCTAATAAACTTATATTTTAATAATATTATATAAAAAAATATATATAAATATAATTTAGAGAAAGTTTAGAGTTTCGTTTTTTATATAAATTATTATATATATAAATAAAGATAAGAGTTTAGATTATAAGAATATAGATAATATTAAAGTTAAATAAAATATAAATATTAAAAATAATTTTATTATACGCGCTAATAGCTAAATAAACTTTATTTTTTAAATTATTTAAAAGCGCGATATAAAATTTAATAATAAATTTTATTATAATTTAAATATAATAATATTAACACGCTAGCTAATAAGTATTAAGCTATTATAAAGATCTTAAAATATTAAATATAATTATATCTAAAAGATAAAATTATAAATCTTTATTAATATATAATTAATTTAATATATAATAATAAAAAGTCTATTATAAAAACTACGCTATCTAAATTAATATTTTAATCTTAATTATTATTTTTATTTTTATATAAATAATATAAAATTATATCTTATTTAAGTATATCTAATTCTTAATTCTAATTATTATTATAGATATTATTAATTTATTTTAGAATTATTAAATATACTTTTATATACTTTCTATACTTTATCTTTTTTCTAATTAAATAGCGATTAAATTTTAAATTAAAATAAATACTTAGACGAGAAAAGTTTATAAATATTTAATTATATAATTTTATTTCTTCTATACTTTTTATAATTATTAAAATAATTAATAATATATAATTATATTTTATAATTATATATATAATAGTTAATTAATTTAATAATTAAATTATATAAAGATAAATATATTTTTATCTTTAATTTAAACGACTTAATTAAAATAATTATAAGATTTAAATTCTTTTTTTATAATATAACTCGCTTTTCATATATTATATAAAAATAAATATTTATTTAAGTAGAGATTATTAAAGCTAATTATAAAACGTAATAATAAAAGATTTATTTCTAAATTAACGAATTAGAAAGACTTCTATTATCTTATATAATACTTTAAAAATAAATTTTTAAATATAATAATATTTTAATAGATTCTAATTATATTACGAGCGTATTTTTAATTTATTTCTTAGCTCTATAGACTAGCGAGCCTTAACGGAGATATTCTCTATTATATTATATCTTCTTTCTATTTATATAATTCGATAGCTTTATTATTCTAATTCTATCTTATCTATACTAGTATTATATCTATACTAGTTCTAATATTATAATAAGACTTCTTTATATATTCCTTAACGAAGAGAATTAATAGAGTTTTTATTTTCTACTTCGAAGTAAGCGATTAAGCTTAATAAAGAAAACGCTAGATATTTCTATTATATAGAAATTCTTATATATACTATTCGAAAGAATCTATATTAGATAATCTATATTATTAATAATAATCTAATTTACTTAAAAAACGAGTACTCTATATTAAAAATAAGATATTTTTCTTCGCTCTCGCTTTTATAAAATAATCTTACTATAAAGATCTTAATTTATCTCTTAAGCGAAATAATATTACTAGAAAGAGTTATACTCGAAGTATTTATAATCTTTATAACGATTCTAATTAATTAAAGAATAAGTGTTATAAACTCTTATAAAGAAATATAAAAATTATAATTAAACTCTAACACTTAATACGAAGATCTATTATCTTTCTTAACTTTTATATATCTTTATAGTATTAAAGCTACTAGAGATCTCTCTATTTTACTCGATAGAGATAATATTCGATATTTATAATAATACTCGATAAGAAAACTCAGTTAAAATTATTATTTTTACGTCTATCTTCTCCGCTTTATTCTTATCTATATTTAATATATTATAAATTTCTTAAATTCTTACTTAAATTTATCTATATTAATATTAAAATACATCTCTTTATATCGTCGATTATCTATATATTATAATTAGTCTTTATTTTATATATAATAATTTATATAGAAGATACTTATCTCTAAATTCGTTACGATTTTATATACTATATATATAGCGCTCTCTATCTATTAAGAATCTTTATTATCGATTTGTAAATATTAATTAGCTAGAGAAGATATTAGACATAATAATAGGAGACGTAGAACTAAAACTCGCCTAGAATCTCTATTTCCGCTCTTGTCTCTATTATTATCTTACTCTTTATAAGATATTTAGAGCTAACTATATCGATTAATATCGCTAATTAATTCGATGCAAATTAGATAGTTACTTAGTCTAAGACTATTAGATCTATCTATTTTTATAGATATTAATTTAATATTATTCGATAATTAGAAAATAAGAATTTAAGATAAGCTTATTTATAATAATAATTATTTTCTTATCGATACTTTTAAAATTATTTACGTTATAGTGAGACTTAAAGAGAAAGCTAGTTAGTATATATCTATTAGACGATAATATCGCTTATATTTTATAGTCGATAATCTTTTAAATTATTTAAATAACGTATATAAGAATTATCTTTATTTGTTCTTAAGAGAAACCTATTAATATACTTATAATAAAATAAGTTAAGAAAATTAATTATTTCTTAAATTCTATAATAATCTTATTAAGTATATTAAATATAATTTTAGAAATAATAATCTTAACGATCTTAGAAATAATAGTCTAATAAACGATATATAAAAGAAATCGAAACTCTATTTCTATAACTTAATTTATTTAATAATAAAAGATTAGACTACGTCTTAAGTTAAAGAAATATATTATAAAAATATAGCTTTAATATTAATAATCTATTAAGAAATTTATTAAAAAGAAGATTAAAAGATTCACGAAGTAATATATAAAAGTAAAGACCGAGACTAATATAAAGAAGAATAAATACTTAATTATAACTCGTCTTACTTTTAATATAGAAGAGTTTAAGATTTTATTAAGATAGAGAATCTTACAAATAAGAATTAGACTTATATATAAAAGTATAATAAATACTTCGTTTAAATTTAATATAGAATTTTGATAGAATGTATAATTAAGAAACTATAGAATTACTAGAGCTTAGTCTAGTAAGCGACTCGATAATACTTCGAATATCGTATTTTTAAATAAATTAAAATCATTCGATATTTTAGAATAGCCTTATTTTTTATATTAAGAAATTGATTTCTCTAGGCCTATATTGCTTATTAACTAGTCTTATATTAAGTCTATTAAGTAGACTCCTCTTATTATTATATATCTAAAGATCTTTTGAAGCTATAATACGTTATCTATAAATCTTACTATCGTCGTTAATAGTCTTTATCGATATTAATTATATAATATTCTATAAAGAAAATCTTACTTATATATAATATTAATTTAGAGTTTTAACGTCTATAACTTGGTTCGATTTAAGAGGCCTTTTAATTAATTAAATTATATTATTTTATCGATTTCTTCTCTATTATAAATATGAAATTAGATAATCTATAAGATAGTAAGATCTCTTTTAATAAAACTACGTAGTAGCTATATAATTACGAGATCTAGATACGTAATTAATAGAATAGATAGATTAATTACTAGATAAACTAATAACTAAAGAAAGAAGAAGAAAAAGAGAACTCGTAAGTATTTAAGACTTTATTAAGTATATTAGATACTCGCTTTAGCTATATAGCTTATAGTCTAATAAGCGATATAAGTAAGTCTATTAATTCGCTTTAAGTACTTTTATCTTTATAACTATATTTTCCCTTAGAAAGTTTAACTCTTAAATCTTATTATTATTACATTTTATAATTAAATACTTATAAACTTATTAGTCTCTTATATATTATTTATTATTAGCTTAAATATAACTTAAATTAATATATACTATAATAGCGTATTTAAACTTTTTACTCTAAGATCTCTTTAGATATATTAATATATTTATATACTAAATCGCGATAGAATCGCTATATATATTATTACCTTAATTAATAAAATATAAATATACTACTATCTTATTACGACGTACTATTATTACTATTATTATACGTTATTATTATTATTATTACTTTAATAATCGTAGTAATTCTATTATTATAATTATGAAAATCGCGCTAAGATATATAAAAGCCTTATTTTTAATTTAACTTTTATTCTTTTTAGTAATAATATTAACGTTAATATTATTTAAGTAAATATCTAATTCTTCTTTATATCTACTATTTTATCTTTATTTATTTTTATTATAATATCGCGATAGCGAGTTATATATTATCGTAATAATATAATATATATATTAATTAAGATAATAGTTAAATAAGATTATAGTTATTTAAATTAACTTTATATATAATAAGTATCTCGAAGAATATTTTATAATACTTTATAAATAGTATAAGAAGTATATTAATATATTAATAGTAATATTAAATCTCTACTCTTATAGTCTTACGAATTATTAAATACTTATAGTTATCGTAATTTCTACGTCTCGCGCTATTATTAATAAATATTTATATCTATCTTAAAGATATACTTAGCTAAGAAGACTATTAGCCCCCTCTATCGCTATTTCTCTTATTACTATTTTCTCTATTACTACTTTAAATACTATTTATAAATAAAAGAGATATTAAATAATTAGAAGATTACGTTAACGTATACTAGTTCTCTTTTACTATTATTATATATATACTCTTATATATAACTTTTTATATAATTTATATCGCGCTTTCTACTAGTTCGCGCTAGTATAAATATTAATAATACTCCGAGAGTTATATATATATCGTAGATTCGATCTTTATTTATTAAATAAATATTCTCGCTATAGCTCGTATTAATAAGAATATTTATATTATTCTTCGCTACTAAATTAATATAAATTTTATTAATATATATTAAGATACGTAGCTAATATATATAATAACTTATTACGCTAAAAAACTTTAGCGTAACGCTATTATCTTCGTCTCTTCTTCGACTACTTCTCTTATTATTCTTTATATTAAATCTTCTTATTATCTAATAAATCTTCTAAATAAATAATTACTTTTTAATATAAAATAATAGATAAATTAATATTAAATAGTAATAGTCTTATATATAATTTTAGTAGTTATTTTTCTTACTATACGTAGCGTTTTAACGCTTTAAGATTAATTTATAGATATCTTAGCTATTTTCGCTAGACCTTTTAATTATAACTTATTTACTTTATAAGATTTCTCTACTACTATTACTTTCTTAATTTATCTTACTTTTTAATTTCTCTTAATAATTATATCTTTAACTTTATCTTAAATATTAATTTATATAATTTCTTTACTTACTCGAAGTTCTTAATTATATTTTTAATATTTTCGAGATATTTTATTAATTTTTATAAAGTTTTATAAGATAAGAAGTTTTTTTAGTTAATAAGATACTTAATCTTATTCTTATAAATTCTTTTATCTAATATCTTATCGACTTTTTACTCTTTTTTTTATTAATTAAGATTACTTATAACTTTAAATTATTATTATATAAATATTATAATTCTAATAGCGATATATAAAATATAGAATATTTTTTTTATATTTAATAGAGAGATCTAGCTTATAAGTCTATATATCTATTTTCTCTAATACTTTAAAAGATCTAAGCTATCTATAATTAAGTTTTTTTTTTAATTATAAAATATATATATTTAAGCTTTATAGTAGTACTTTATCTTTTTTTTAAAGATTATAACTTTATAATTACTATTATAATACTTTACTTACTACTTTAATACTCGCTCTTATAATTCTTTTAAATATAATCTTATTTCTTATAATTATTCTACTCGCTTTATAGTAAGTAATACTTTCTCTCTTAAGATCTTACTTTTAAAAGTATTTTCTAAGTCTACTATATATTTTATTAATAGATCTTATAAGATTTTATTAATATTTATATATACGCTATTATTATATATAAATATAATTATTAATAAGATTTTAGATTAATTATTTTATTTATAATTATAATATATTTATAGATAATATTTTAATATCTAATTTTATCTCTTAATCTAATTATTAATTTAAGAATAAAATATAATACTTAATTTATATTTTATATCTAAATACTAATATAGCGTTATTTAAAACTTATTTATAAATAGAAAATCTCGATTTAAAATTAAGTTATATATTATATCGCGTAATAATATAAATTTTTATTATAAGATATTAATAAAGCTATTAGTCTTTAGATTTTTTATTATTATTATATATATTATATATTTAATTAACTTATCTATTAAGATTAAAATAATATTATAAATTTTATTAATATATAAATTTCTTATAGATAATAGATTTATAATAAAATCTAGTATTATAGTATAAAATAAATTTATATTATCTAAAGAGATCGACGCTAGCTCGCTATATAACTTATAATAATAAATTTATATTCTTTAATAATCGAGATAAATACGAATATACTCTATTATATCGCTTATTATATCTATTTAATAGTATTTAAATCTAATATTCTTTTTAATATACTTATAGATAAAGTATCTAATATTAAAATTATTATAATTTATATAAAAAATCTTTTTCTTTATAATAGAATCGTTAAAAATATAAACTACGAGACTATAACGTAGTAGTTTATTCTTATTAACTCTTTATTTCGAAAGCTTATTCTATTTAATAGCGTATTTCTAATATTACTTTTTATTTATAACGAAAGTATTTTTACGTTATAATTTAAATAGCTATATTATTATTAATTCTTATAATTTTAAATAAAATCTCTTTAATTTTAAAATTTAATAAATTAGAAGTTAAAATAATATCGTAATATTTAGAATATATATTTATTTATTAAGTACTCTCTTATCTAAATTAATAACTTAAATATTTATAATAATAGTATTATTTAATTACTTTATTAACGTTATAAATTTAACTATAGTAGATATACTATTATATTTTTATAAATTAGATTAATATTTCTAATTATAAAGCTTATTTTATAAGATAGAGAGAAAATTATTATTATTATTCTCGCTACTATTTAATTTAATAATATTAAATCTTCTTAATAATATATTTATAGAGTTAAGTTTTTTTTATAATATTTAATTATAAAGTTAAATATAGCTAATTTTTTAGCTTAGCGAATCTACTTAATATTAAACTCTTTTATTATTATAAAATAACGTAAATTATTATAATCTAAGATTATATAAATAGAGTACTTATTATCTTATAAGTAATATCTTTAATTTTTAAAATCTAATATAATTATATAGAGTTTCTTATTATATATATTCTAGTAAGACTTAATATCTTTAAATTTATAGCTAAAAAAAAGTTATAGAATATTATTATTTATTTTCGCTTAATTAATTAAATATATTATTTATATTTATATTAGAAGTATTAATTTTTATAATAAGCGATATTTCTTAATTATAGTATTTTAGTATAGATATAATAATAAATACTCGCTTAAATATCTTAAAAGTCTTATATACTTTCTTATTAAATATAAAAAGTAATTTAATCTCGTCTTTCTTTATTTCTTAAATTAAGTTTATTAAAAACGTAATTATTTATAAAAAGCCTCGCACGAATTATTAATAAAAGTTTATAAATTTTAGAAAGATTAAGATATTCTTAATAGACTTTAATTCTAGTTATTTAATAATAATCTTAATATATAATAACTTTATTTAAATATCACGCTAGTTTATTAAAAATTCTAGAAAAATAACTTTATTACAATTAAAAATATATTTCGATAGCTTTATATAAAGGCGATATTTTAATAATACGCGTAGTATTTTATATATATACTTTTAATATAACTCTTTTATTTTTAAATAGATTAATATATTATTTAAGTATATTATATAGAAGATATCGATATATAGCTTAAATACTTTATTTATATAAGCTTAAAAGATTATAGAGATATTTACGAGATTAAAAAATATTACTTAATACTCGAATTAATCTATTACGATTTTAATAATCTTACTTATATTATAACTTAATTAAGCTTAGCGTACTAAGATCTTTTAGCCTTTCTATCTTACTATAAAATCTATATTTATAATAATTCTATATAGATAGTATTCTCTTTATACTATAATATAGAGTTATTATATATATTATTTAATTTCTAATATAATACTATTTATTCTTCTTCTAAAGCGATAGTAATCTATTTACTAGTTATACTAAATATATAATTAAGAAGAGAGTATATTATTAAGAAGTTAATAGTTATAGCTAAAGAAGCTTATTACTTAAAAGATTATTTAAAAGAAAGTCTTTTATTTATATAAAAGTTAATCTAACTAGATTAAATAAGAATCTAAAAAAAATAGATATCTTTAATATATTAAAAGAAATAGATCTTAAACTAAATCTTCTTTAAACTCTTATTAATTTAATATTAACTATAAATTCCTTAACTTTAAATCTAAATAATATTTAAAGTTAAATTATTATAGATAAGTTATAGATACGTTATTATTTAGAAGAACTTAAGAACTTCGATAAAAAAGTCTTAAATACCTCTAGAGCTGGATTATTCGCACGATATAAAGAAAAGTATTCTATCTCTAGAAGATATATTATTAAATCTAATTTAAGTTATATCGAAGTATAACTTATAAATATTATTAAAGAAGAGTTAATTATAATCTTTATCTCTATTATTAACTTATAAAACTTTATAAAAAGCGCTATTAAAACTCTTAATACTTAATATAATAAATTAAAGATTTTAATAGAAAGCTTTCGAACTGCTAATCGTAATATTAAGATATTTTAATAATAAAATAAAGAACTTAATTACGATATCGCTTAAATTAAGATAGAGATATTAATAATTATTACTTAGCTAAGTAATAGTAATAGTTAATTATCTTATAAGCGAGAAATTAATAATAGACTTCGAGGTTTATATAATAGATATCGTATTAATATTATAGAACTTATTAAAGAAAATAAGAAACTTAAATAAGACTTAAAATATAGAGAGTAATAGTTAAAGAATTAGAAGAAGTAATAATCTTATACTTTAGCTAATTTAAAAAACTTTAATAAAAAAGATATAGATATTATATCTTATTGGCCGAGTATTCTCATTAATAGCATTTATCGAAATTTATATTATACTTCTATTATAAATCGCGTAGAGAGTATAGAATTAAATAAACGATATCTCGACGTCT
Source organism: Letharia columbiana (assembly GCF_014066305.1). Taxonomy (NCBI): domain Eukaryota; kingdom Fungi; phylum Ascomycota; class Lecanoromycetes; order Lecanorales; family Parmeliaceae; genus Letharia; species Letharia columbiana. Next base: position 247,332 of record NW_023501086.1, read on the forward strand.
CGAACTTTTACGATATTAATAATCGAGAAAAATAAGATAATTAGCGTTAATATCTTAAAGCGAAATTTAAATAAAGTATTATAATCTTTTTTATTAAATTTAAGAAAATCGATTATATATAAGACTATTATAAGTTTACTATATATAATATTATTAAAATAAAAGTAAATAAAAATATCTTAGACTTATATTAGATCGTCTAAGAAATAATTAATAAATTAGATAATATATTCGAAATATATAATAAAATTATTAAATCGAATATTAAGATATTTAATTCTAAATTTAATATAAGAGTAATAGATAAGAAGAAATCGTTTAAGAATTTCTATATACGATTCTCTATAACTATTACTTTTTTAAGATTTATTAATATTTATAAGATATTTAACTTAAAATAATTAATCTCTATATATCTAAGATATCAAATTTTAAAATAGCTATTTAATACTTTTCGAGAATTAATTATTTTTCTATAAGTATTAAATATAGATCTTTAGACTATTAATAATATATTAAATCTAAAAAGTAAGAAAAAGATAAATAAAATTAATAATAATTATAAAAACTTTACCCCTTAAATAATTAGCGTAATTCTTCCTTTACTAAAAGAAATAATAATATTATTATCGAAAATTTTAGTATATAAAAATATAAGTATCTTAAACTATTAATAAATAGAATTCCAAAAAAAGATAGATATTTTAAGTATTTAAAAACTAGATATTATTCTAGCGATAATAATACTCTATATAAAAATATAGATTTATTAATAAAAGAATAGATCGATATAGTTCTAAAAGTCGTTAATATAGAGAAGAATATTCTTATCGAATTATTATAAGAATTAAAAAATTAAATATCTTTAATTAAGTTATCGCTAAAGATCTAAAAGTTTTATATATAAGAATTAAAGAGTTAGAAATAGAAAGAATACTCGCTTTTATCCCTCTATTCGCGTATATTATTATTATTAAAGTCTCTTTATAAAATAAATATTAATTAGATTTTTATAGAAAAATTATTATATTAATAAAATAGATTAAGATTAATTATCTCTTAAATATCGAAGCTTTAATATTAAGCTTTATAAATATATTTCTTATTAAAATAAATAAGTTACTTAAAATAATATTAATATAATTTTATAAATTACGATTAATTAATAATAATTTATTTTTATTTCTAATATTATATATATAATCTTAATAAAACTTATTTTAAAAGATTATATAGAAGAATTTTAATACTTAATTATCTTATTAAAATAATTTAATATTATTTTAGAAATATTATAGCTAGAATAATATAACTTTTATATATTTTTTAAATTTAAAATTATTATATTTAATTTAGATTATTATATATTTAACTATTTATTATATAATAAATCTATTATTATTTAAAATAATAATAAATCTTTAAAAAAGAATTTAAATTATATAGTAAAGATTATATTTAAAAAAAGAATATAGTAGAAATCTTTATTTATATCTTTATTAAGATAATTAAAAAATTAGAGAATTAAGTTATTATTATATAATTTTAAGATTTTAAATAAATTTTTAATTTTGTTAATAAGAAAATAAAGTTTACTATTAACGTCGTCGCTATTATAATAAAAAATTATAAGAAATTCTTTTATAAACTAAAAAAGAAATCTTTAATTATAAAATAGCTATAAGAATAAATTTTTATAATATATTACGAATAATTAGATATTTAGAATTCTATTAAAACTAATAAACTTTTCTCTTATCGCTTTATTAATTATAAAATATATCTTAAAAAAAAAATTATTATCGAAAAGAATTTATAGACTCTTTAGAGACTAGATATTAATTATAAAGAAATATATTAATAAGATATTAGAGAAAGATTATATTAGATTAAGTACTTTTCTCTATATAATATCTATTCTAATTATAAAGAAATTCGATAGAGAATTTAAATTATATATAAATTATAGAGTTTTTAATATACTTATTATTTTTAACTAAAATACTTCTTTATTAATTAAAAAGATTCTCGCTAAATTATACGCGGTAAGAATATATAATAAATTTAATATTATAATTACTTTTAACGAAATTAGAGTAAAAAAGAGTTATAAAAAAAATTATATTCTTTATTCGATATAATCTATTTAAATATATAATAATATCTTTTAAATTATATAATATTCTTATTACTTTTTAAATATTTATTAATAATATCTTACGCGAATATCTAGATATATTCTATATTATCTATTTAAATAATATTCTTATTTATAATAATATTAAAAATAAATATATTTAATATATAGAAAAGATATTAAAAAAATTCGATAAGCTAATCTCTATCTTAATATTAATAAATATAATTTTTATATTATTAAAATTAATTATTTAAAATTAATTATTATAACGAAAGAAGTAAAAATAGATATAAAGAAAATTAAGATTATTACTTAATAAAAGAAATTTAGATATATTAAAGATATATAAATATTTCTAAAATTTACTAATTTCTATCGAAAGTTTATTATTAAATACTCTAAAATCGCTATATTTTTAACGAATCTTACTTATACTTAATAGAAAAAAGATTTTATTTATTTATAAATTTAAGAATACTCTAAATAACTCGCTTTTAAAATACTTAAAAAAGCTTTTATTATTATTTCTATATTTATTTATTTTAATTTAAATAAAAAGACTTAACTAAAAACGAACGCGTTTAATTTTATAATTATTATTATTCTATTATAAAAAGATAAAGATAAAATATTTAAATTTATAAGATTTTTCTTTAAGAAGATATCTTCTATAGAGTATAATTATAATATAAGTCTTCGAGAAATAATATTCTAAATTAGATAATACTCTTATTAAGAATTTTATTAAAATTATTTTAAATTATAAGAACTTATAATATTTTATATTTTTTAAATAATTTAACTCTTATTAAGCGAGATAAACGAAGTTTTTCTTTAAATTTAACTTTTATATTATTTATTATTTAAAAAAATAAAATATTAAATTTAATAATCTTATCTAATAAGTAAGAGATTTATTTAAAAATAAAAATAATAATTATACTCGCTATTAATATCGTATAATTTTTAAAAATAATAATCTTAATAAAGATATTAAGAATATTATATATCTTATTACTATACTTCTAGATAATATAAAAAAAAAATTATTTCTTTAATTATAATATTATATAAATTTAGTAAATAAGATAATATTAATAATAAGAAGTCTAATAAAGAATTACTATTAAGAGTTTTAATAGAGACTTTTTAAGAGAAATCTTTAGAAGAATTAAGAGAAATCTCTATTACTAATATTTCTAAATTATTATATTAAATAAAAAATATTTATAATTATAATAATATCGTTTAAGAAATTATTTAATTAAAGATATTTAGATAAAGAAAGTTATTATTTAAAATAATTAAGAATAATCTTAAATTAGAATTAGATAATTATTATCTTTACGATAAATTATTATATATTAATAATAGATTATATATATTAAATATTCTCGAATTATAAATTAAGATTATTAGAGATATTTATAACTCTTTATTTAAAGACTATATTAATAAATTATTAATCTATAATAAATTAAATAAATACTATTATTAATTTAGAATAATAAATTTTATTATCTACTATATTAAGAGTTATTATATTTATAAGAGATTTAAAACTTATAAAAAAGATAAATAAAATCTTTTTAAACTTCTTCTTATTTTCGAATAATATTAATAAGATATTTCTATTAACTTTATTATATTATTATCTATTTATCTTAGATATAAATACTTTTATTAATATATTATAATAATTATAAATAAACTTAATAAAAAGAAGAAATTTATTTTTTTAAACTTCTTAGAAGTAAAGATAGTAATTTAAGTTTTTATCGAATTTATATAGCGAGAGAAAGAATATTTATTTATTATTATCTTAAATCGAGATATCTAATTTATAATATATTTTTAAAAAAAACTATATAAAAGAATTAAGATTAAACTTAAACTCTTTATTACGTTTTATTTTAAAATTAATAAATAAATAAAGAACGCTAACGCTATTTTAAAGTAATATCTTAAAGTTTATATTAATTATAATTAAAATAACTAAGTAAATCTATTATTAATAATAAAATTCGAAGCTAACTTCGATAAGAATATCTTATTAAATATATTATTATTTCTTTTTATTAAAAAATATATTCTCTATTTAAAAATAGAATTCTTTACTCTTTAAGATTAATTTACTAATTAAAGAGCGAAGAGAGATATTAAATTAATTAATAAATTTATTAAAAAGATAAATATTATAAAAAATTATTTAAAAAGTTAATTTAAATAATTATAAGCTTTATAAAAGAAGTATACTAATTATTATTAACTTTTAATATTAAAATTTAAAGTTAAAAATATAATTATATTTAATAAAAGAAATACTAAAATTATATATTCTAATAAATTACTAAATTATAAAAATTTTAAATTATTTAAAATTATTAAAGTCTTAAATAATTTCGCTTACGAGTTAGAACTTTCTATTTTTATAAATAATACTTACTTTATCTTCTATTTATAGCTACTATATCTTAATAATAATAATCTATTATTAAAATAGATTAAATCTCTACTATCCTCTATCGATATTAATAATAAAAAAAATTTACGATATTAAAGAAATAATTTAATTTAAACTAAAAAAATAAAAAAATAATCTTTTAATTAATAAGAGGAGATATCTAATATATAAAATTAGATATAGAGACTCTAAGATTAAGAAAAAATTATTCTAATAACTATTTATAAATATAATAAGATATCTAGATCTAATAGTAAACTTTTATTATTACTACTTTAAGACCGTTAGCCTTTATTTATTATTTAAAAAACCTTCGAAATAATCTTTATTATTAGCGCTACTAATTTATAATAATTATATTAATTTATAAAAAGACTCTAAACTCGTTATAAAATATTAAATTAATATATCTAAGAATATTACTTCGTATACGTCTAGATATACTTTTTATAAGAGCGATATCTACTATATAGTAGTTATCGCCGAAGCTTTAAATTAAAGAAGAAGATAATATTACGATTTTAATAATCTTACTTATATTATAACTCAATTAAGCTTAGCGTATTAAGGCCTTTCGATCTTTCTATCTTACTATAAAATCTATATTTATAATAATTCTATATAGATAGTATTCTCTTTATACTATAATATAGAGTTATTATATATATTATTAAGTCTCTAATATAATCGTAGCGAGTTCGAAAAGTAATTTTTTACTTATCTTTCTTTCGTACTTATATTCTATAATATATATTATAAATATTAATTTTAATAAAGTACTTCGTATATACGAATCTCTTTAAAATCTCTAAGAGTAGTAATAATAAGTAATTATTTTTAATTATTATCTCGTTAAGTTTTCGATAATTAATATATAATTATAGCGAGTTATTTAATTTCTTAATAAATAGTATTAGCGAGTTAATCTAATTAATTAAAGATTAAATCTACTTTCTCTTAAGTATAATATTTAAATAATTTCTAATTACTATAAGCTTATTATACGATATATTATAAATTAAATTATTTCTAAATAATTTATTAGATAGTAGATTAATTAAGTATTTAACTTAATTATATATATTAAAATTATTAAATAACTCTTCTAAAAAGACTTCTAATAGATTCTTAAATTATTTAAATACGTTAAAATTATCTAGCTATATAATATTATATTATATAGCTTTATTATAATTATTCTTATTACTTTTAAATAAAATCTAATATAAGAATATAATAAACGCTTATCTTAAATTATATATAATTACTATATTAATTAATAACGTAAACTACTTTATATTTATTATTACGATATCTACTTACTTTTTATTACTTATAAAAAAATCGCGATAAATCTAAAACTACTCGCGTTAATAAATATTCGAATTAATATTATAGATTTAAGAAAAATTAAAAATAAAATTATATTCTTATATATTTACAATATACGTCTTTAAGATTTACTCTTACTTTCTTTCTTAACTATCTATAAAATTAAAAACTAGATTATACTTTTTATATAAAAATATTTAATAATCATCGATAGTATATATTATTATTAACGCGTATTTAGATTTAAGAATTTATATTTCTTTAATAAAAGATTATAATATAAAGATTTTCTTATTATCGATATCTACTAAGATAATTATCTTATATTTTTTATTTAATATAATAATTTTATCTTTTAATAATAAAGAGCGAGATTATTACTTAATTAATAGCGTATTTAATACTATAATAATAAGTATTAGACTTTATCTTTTCTCTTATTTAATCTATAATTATATACTTCGTTATTTATAATATAATTTAAATATTTAAAAGAATTCTTATAATATTTTAGCTACTCGTAATTATAATATTATATTTTAATAAAAAATATCTTAAACTTAATATAAAAATTATTATTTTTGAATTTAATTCGTTTAAACTTTTAATCTTATAGCGTTAATAAGAATAAACTCTTCTTTTAATCTTATTAATTTTTTATATATTATCTTTTAGACTTAGTATATTATTAACTATTACTTTTTTAATTACTTATTTTATCGCTAAAGCGAATCTTATTTAGAGTAGAAAGCTTTTTTATTTTTTATAATCTTTATTCTATATCTTAATATTATTATAATAATATAATATAGATAATAGATTAGATAATCTTCTTTATAGCTTTTAGAGAAATTTTCTCTATTACTCTATCTTATAAGACTTTTATATATTCTAGATTAATTATATAATAATCTCGCTATAATTAGAATATAATAAAATAATTATTAAAGCTAGTTATTAATTATATATTTCTTATAACTACTTTAATTAATTAGCGTCTTATATTATAAGACTTAATAACTAAATTATAAACTTAATTTAAGTATTACTCTTTATATTTCTTTTAGATAAATTTCTTAATATCGCGTAATATTATATTTTTTATATTTCTTTAAATTTACTTCTTAATATTTACTAATAAAATAGAAAATTAATAAATCTTTTCTTCGTTTATACGAAAATTAATATAAAATACTAAAATAATAAAATCGTTATAGTTTTAAAGAAATATAATTATCGAGTTATAGTTATTAAGATATTACGTATTAGATATTTTAATAATACTTATCTTCTTATAACTTAAATTACGATAATAATTATCGCTATACTCGCGATAATATTCTTATATATTCTATATTTTAATTAGCTTAAATTTTTCGATAACTAATTATTTTTTAATATTAAGCTCTAAAAATCGATAGCGTTAAATATAAATTAAATTTATAAAATAAGAATCTTTATCTATAAGTAAAGAGTTATTAAATATAACGCTTCGACGATTATTATTTTCATTAATAATATTATTAGAATTTTTATCGATATTAAAATTAATATTATAATCGCTTAATTATATAATAAGTATATTCTAATAAGAGTCGCTTATTAAATTAAAAACGTTATTAATTAATTATAATAAAACGTTTTTACTTTATAAGTTAATAGAATTAACTTATAAGTTACTTATTATAATTAAATTAAATAACTTCGTATAAATAAAGTTATTAAAATTATAAGATAATAAGATTTCTTTTAATACTTCTATAAATTTGAAAAGTTTCTTTTCGTACGATTTCCGCCGGGTTCGCATTATAAGTACGATTTAGTTTATTTAGTAGACTTTATCTATATTTAACTCTTTTCGTCAATTTAATAACTATTTTAATTCTTTCCGCTAGTTCTATTAGTTTAATAACTTTAAAAATTTTTAGTAATTTTAAAAATTTTATATAATATACTCTAATATACTCTAAGTACTATTCTATATATATATAGTATTAATATATATTATTATTAATATACGCATTATTATACGCTATATTAAAGTATTATTTACGCGATTAATTTTATTAAATCGTTTAATTTCATAGTTAAATTCAAGTTAACGTTAATACTCGTTATTATAAAATCTTACTATCGTAACGTTAATTATTAGAACTTTTTTTTTCGTATATATTACTATTAAATTAATAGAACTAGCGAAAAAGATTAAAATAGTTATTGAATCGGCGGAATTTAGATGAATTCTAATTAGATTTACTAAATCGATAGAATTTAGACGAGATCTAATTAGATTTACTAATTCGATAGATTTTATAATTTCCGCGATAAACGCGCGATTAGTAATTTTAAATTTTATAGAAACTTTTTAGATTTATAGATATAGAACTACGTAATAGTTATATAATTATAAGATCTAGATATATAGTTAATAGAATAAATAGATTAATTATTAGATAAATTAATAACTAAAAAAAAAAAAGAAGAAAGAGAACTCGTAAGTATTTAAGATTTTATTAAGTATATTAAATACTCGCTCTAGCTACGTAGCTTATAATCTAATAAGCGACGTAAGCGAGTTTATTAATTCGCTTCGAGTACTTTTACTCTTATATAATTATCATATAGTAAATTATTTTTTAATTATTATCTATTTAATTCTTTATAGATTCTTATTAAATTAAAAGTCTTTTAACGCTATAATAAAGTATAAGATAACGCGCTAGCGAAATCTCCGGGACGCGATATTACTATTATTATCGCTATCGAAGAAAGATATTAATTTAATCTAGTATATTAATATTAAAAAGTTCTTTATTTTTATAAATTTTTAGCGAGTATAAAATATATATATACGATGAAATTATTTACTTCTTTCGAAGGTCTATAGTAGATAGACTAAATGAGAGAAGAATTTAGAGAATCTTATCGATACGTAGATAAGATATAACTATATCTTCGAGATCTTAATTATCTTTAACTAAGATTTATATCGATTATAAATATTTAAAGATATAAGATAAGTAATAAATCTATATCTTCGATTTATTAATTATAAGAGCTATAATTATTTAAGAGAGAGAGATAGTATTATAAGCGTATTCTTAATATACTTTTTAATTCTATAGCTAGCGAGCCTTAACGAAGATATTTCTTATTATATTATATCTTCTTTCTATCTATATAGTTTAATAGTCTTATTATTCTAATTCTATTTTACTTATACTAGTATTATATCTATATTAATTCTAATAAATTAAATATAATTTAATAAATTAAATATTAAAAAAAAAAATTATAAAATTAATTAATTTTTAATAGCGATATATTTTATATAAAGTTTAAGCTATAACTTAGATTAATTATATATAATAAATATAAAAAAAAAGTCTTAGAAAGAAAGAAAAGCTTAGATATCTATTATATATATTTAATTTTTAAATTACTTTATATTATCTAACTTAAATTAAATATTAATAAAATACTTTCTCTTTAATTTTAAGAATTTAAATTTAAATAAATTATATTTATTAAGTATTATTATCTAATATAATTTTAGCTATTTCTATAATAATTATAATTATAATTATAATTTATATAGATTAAAAAATAAAAGATTTAAGAGAGTAAATTAGTAAGTAATTATTTTTATCTAATTGAAATAACGCTAAATTATTATAACTTATTAAAATTTTCATATATTTTATTTTTACTTTCTTATCTTTAAGTCTTATTATCTTTATAAAAATAATAATTATTTAAATTAAACTTTATAATAATATATTTAAAATAATATATAATATATATTTTTTTTATTTCTAATATCGATATTTACTAGAATTAATATATTTTTTAATAAAATAAATTAAAATTAAAATTAAGAATAGCTTAATATTTATAAATATTTATATAAACTCTTTAATTTCTTTATATATATTTATTAATTTATTTTTTTATAATAATTAAAATAGAAGAGATTAAGTTTAATAATTTATTATAATAAATATTAAATATTAATAATAATAGCGATATTAAAGAGTTTTAATATAAATTAATTAATTAATAATTAGATTTTTAATTAAAATAAAAAATAAAAAATAAATTTAATTATAATAAAAATATTAAGAGATCGCGATAGTAGATAAATATATTTATATTTAAGAAGAAACTAGTTAAAAAAATAAAGAAAGTCGATATCTTAATTATTAATTACGTTATAATTATTAAAAAGTATAAAATTAAATATATTAATATATTATTATTATAATAGAAGTAAATTTTTAAATAGATTAAATAAGATATAATAGATAAGTAATAAATAGCTTCTAATTCTAATTGTTATTCTAATAAATTATTATTCTAATAATATTATATATAAAAAATACGCGAGCGTAATTATAAAGAAGTTTAAAGTTTTATTTATCGCGTAAATTATTATATATATAAATAAAGATAAAAGCTTAAATTAAGAGAATATAAATAATATTAAAATTAAATAAGATATAAGTATTAAAAATAATTTTATTATACGCGTTAATAATTAAATAAATCTTATCTTTTAAGCTATTTAAAATTATAATATAAAATTAATAATAAGCGCTATCGTAATTTAGATATAATAATATTAACGCGCTAGCTAATAAATATTAAATTATTATAAAATTCTTAGAATATTAAATATAATTATAAATCTTTATTTATATATAATTAATTTAATATATAATAATAAAAAGTTTATTATAAAAACTACGCTATTTAAGTTAATATTTTAATCTTAATTCTTATTATCGCTATTATATAAGTAGCGTAAAGCTATCTCTTATTTAAATATATCTAATTTTTAATTTTAATTATTATTATAAATATTATTAATATATTTTAGAATTATTAAATATACTTTTATATACTTTTTATATTTAATCTTTTTTTTATATCGCGAGAAGATAGTTTAAAGAAATATAGCTTATTATATTAAGCTACGATACTTTTAAGAGAATATTAAAAAATATATTAACTTTTCTAAATCGACGATTTAATAGAAAGATTATAATTATAATATATATAATTTTATATTAAATAGCGATATCGAAAATATATAATAGATATATAAAATTATCGTTAACGACTTTAATTACGAAGTATTAATAGATTTTATATAATTAATATTAGAGAAAAATAAGCTTTTCTTATTACGTATAGATATAATTTACTTTCTTTTATATATATAAAATAATAAAATATAATTATTTTTAATTCTATATCTTATTAATTTAGCGTAATTATTAATTAAAATAATAATTAGAATAATTACTTCTAAATATAGAAATCTTAATTAAGATATCTTATATATATATTATATTATAATATAATTCTATAGATATATTATATTAAATATAAAATTATATAAATCTTAATAATTTATATTATATTAGAGTATAATATAATAAATTAATATTCTATATTATATTATATCTTTTCGATTAATAGATAGTTCTAATTAAAAAATAGATATATATTATTTAATTTTAGAATAACTTTTTTATTTTCTACGAGTAAAGGTTTATAAATTAAATTTATAATTCTTTTTTTAATTAGAGCTATCGAGTAAGTAGATAAGCGATCTTTAATAAGCGAACTTTAATTATTAGAAACTTAATAATATATATAATAACTCTATATTATAATATAAAGAGAATACTATCTATATAGAATTATTATAAGTATAGACTTTATAATAAGATAGAAAGATTAAAAGATCTTAATATATTAAGTTTAATTAAGCTATAATATAAGTAAGTAAGATTATAAGATTATTAAAATTATAATATTACTCTTTTTTTAATTTAAAGTTTTAGCGATAACTATTATATAGTAGATATCGATCTTATAAAAAGTATATCTAGATATATATAAAGTAATATTTTTAAATATATTAATTTAGTATTTTATTACGATATTAGAATTTTCTTATAAGTTAATATAGTTATTATAAATTAGTAATATTAATAGAGAAGACTATTTCGAAGATTTCTTAAATAATAAATAAGAGTTAATAATCTTAAGGTAATAATAATAAAAGTCTATTACTAGATTCGAATATTCTACTATATTTATAAATAATTATTAAAATAAATTTTTTTATTTTAGAGCCTCTATATCTAATTTTATATATTAGATATTCTCTCTTACTAGTTAAAAAATTATTCTTTTATTTATCTAATTTAAATTAAACTATTTTTTTAATATTATAGATTTTATTCTTTTAATTAATATCGATAGATAATAATAGAGACTTAATCTATTTTAATAATAGATTATTATTATCGAGATATAATAGTTATAAATAAAAGATAAAATAAATATTATTTATAAAAATTAAGAGTTTTAATTTATAAGCGAAGTTATTTAAAGCTTTAGTAATTTTAAATAATTCGAAATTTTTATAATCTAATAATTTATTAAGACGTATAATTTTAATATTTTTTTTATTAAATATAATTATATTTTTAATTTTTAATTTTAATATTAAGAGTTAATAATAATTAGTTTACTTCTTCTATAAAGCTTATAATTATTTAAATTAACTTTTTAAATAATTTTTTATAATATTAATTTTTTTAATAAATCTATTAGCTAATTTAATATCTCTCTTCGCTCTTTAATTCGCGAATTAATTTTAAAAGATTAAAGATTTTATTCTTAAGCGAGAAATATATTCTTTTAGTAAAAAGAAATAATAATATATTTAATAAGATATTCTTATTAAAGTTAGTTTCGAACTTTATTATTAATAATAAATTTATCTAATTATCTTAATTATAATTAATATAAACTTTAAAATATTACTTTAAAATAGCGTTAGTATTTTTTATTTATTTATTAATTTCGAGATAAAATATAATAGAGAGTTTAAGTTTAATCTTAATTCTTTTATATAATTTTTTTTAGAAATATATTATAAATTAAATATCTCGATTAAAGATAATAATAAATAATATTTTTTTTTCTTACTATATAAATTCGATAAAAGCTTAAATTATTATCTTTATTTTTAAAAAGTTTAAAAAAATGAATTTTTTTTCTTATTAAGTTTATTTATAATTACTATAATATATTAATAAAGATATTTATATCTAAAATAAATAGATAGAGATATAATAAAGTTAATAGAAATATCTTATTAATATTATTTAAAAATAAAAATAAATTTAAATAAATCTTATTTACTCTCTCTATAAGTTTTAAACTTTTTATAAATATAATAGCTTTTAATATAGCTAGTAATAAAATTTATTATTTTTAATTAATAATAAAGTCTATTTACTTTATTATAAATTAATAATCTATTAACTTAATCTTTAAATAAAGAGTTATAAATACTTCTAATAATTTTAATTTATAATTTAAAAACGTTTAATATATATAATCTATTATTAATATATAATAATTTATTATAAAGATAATAATTATCTAGTTTTAATTTAAGATTATTCTTAATTATTTTAAATAGCAATTTTCTCTATTTAAATATTTTTAATTAAATTTTTTTTAAATAATATTATTATAATTATAAGTGTTTTTTATTTAATATAATAATTTAGAAGTATTAATAATAAAGATTTCTCTTAATTCTTCTAAAAACTTCTCTTAAGAAGTCTCTATTAAGATCTCTAATAATAATTCTTTATTAAACTTTTTATTATTAATATTATCTTATTTATTTTATTTATATAATATTATAATTAGAGAGATAATATTTTCTCTTATATTATTTAAAAGTATAATAATAAGATATATAATATTCTTAATATCTTTATTAAGATTATTATTTTTAAAAATTATATAATATTAATAATAAATATAATTATTATTCTTATTTTTAAATAGATCTTTTACTTATCGAGTAAGACTATTAAATTTAATACTTTATTTTTCTAGATAATAGATAATATAAAAGTTAAATTTAAATAAAAACTTCGCTTATTTTATTTAATAAAGGTTAAGTTATTTAAATAATATAAAATATTATAAATTCTTATAATTTAAAATAACTTTAATAAGATTCTCGATAGAAGTATTAATTAGCTTAGAATATTATTTCTTAAAAATTTATATTATAATTATAAATCTCTTATTATAAATATTATAATTATATTTTATAGAAGATATCTTTTTAAAAAGAAATATTATAAATTTAAATATTTTATTTTTATCTTTTTATAATAAAATAATAATAATTATAAAATTAGACGCGTTTATTTCTAATTAAGTTTTTTTATTTAAATTAAAATAAGTAAGTATAGAAATAGTAGTAAAAGCTTTTTTAAATATTTCGAAAGCGAGTTATTTAGAATATTTTTTAGTCTATAAATAAATAAAGTCTTTCTTCTATTAAGTATAAATAAAATTTATTAGAGATATAGCGATTTTAGAGTACTTCGTAATAAATTTTTAATAGAAATTAGTAAATTTTAGAAATATTTATATATCTTTAATATATCTATATTTCTTTTATTAAGTAATAATCTTAATTTTCTTTATATCTATTTCTACTTTTTTTATAATAATAATTAATTCTAAATATTTAACTTTAATAATATAAAAGTTATATTTATTAATATTAAGATTAAAATCAACTTATTAAATTTTTTTTAATATCTTTTTTATATATTAAATATATTTATTTTTAATATTATTATAAATAAGAATATTATCTAAATAGATAATATAAAATATATTTAAATATTCGCGTAAGATATTATTAATAAATATTTAGAAAATAATAAAGATATTATATAATTTAAAAGATATTATTATATATTTAAATAGACTATATTAAATAAAAAATATAATTTTTTTTTATAATTTTTTTTTACTCTAATTTCGTTAAAAGTAATTATAATATTAAATTTATTATATATTCTTATCGCGTATAGTTTAGCGAGAGTTTTTTTAATTAATAAAGAAGTATTTTAATTAGAAATAATAAGTACGTTAAGAGCTTTATAGTCTATATATAATTTAAATTCTTTATTAAATTTCTTTATAATTAGAATAGATATTATATAAAAAGAAGTATTTAATTTAATATAGCCTTTTTCTAATATCTTATTAATATATTTTTTTATAATTAATATCTAATCTCTAGAGAGCTTATAAGCTTTTTTCGATAATAAAATAATTTCTTTTTTAAGATTTATTTTATAATTAATAAAGCGATAAGAAGAAAGTTTATTAGTTTTAATAGAATTTTAGATATCTAGCTATTCGTAATATATTATAAAAATTTATTTTTATAACTATTTCATAATTAATAATTTCTTTTTTAATTTATAAAATAATTTTTTATAATTTTCTATTATAATAATAGCGATATTAATAATAAACTTTACTTTCTTATTAATAAAATTAAAAAATTATTTAAAATTTTAAAGCTATATAGTAATACTTTAATTTTTTAATTTTTTAACTATTTTAATAAAGATATAAATAAAAATCTCTATTATATTCTTTTTTTTAAATATAATTTTTACTATATAATTTAAGTTCTTTTTTAAAAATTTATTATTATTTTAAATAATAATAAATTTATTATATAATAAATAATTAAATATATAATAATTTAAATTAAATATAATAATTCTAAATTTAAAGAATATATAAGAATTATATTATTCTAATTATAATATATCTAGAATAATATTAAATTATTTTAATAAAATATTAAAATATTAAAATTTTTCTATATAATTTTTTAAAATAAGTCTTATTAAAATTATATATATAATATTAAATATAAAAATAAATTTATTATCGATTAATTATAATCTATAGAATTATATTAATATTATTTTAAATAGCTTATTTATTTTAATAAAAAATATATCTATAAAGCTTAATATTAAAGTTTTAATATTTAAAAAATAATTAATTTTAATCTATTTTATTAATATAATAATTTTTCTATAAAAGTTTAATTAGCGTTTATTTTATAAAGAGATTTTAATAGTAATAATATACGCGAATAGAGAGATGAAAGCGAGTATTCTTTCTATTTTCAACTATTTAATTTTTATATATAAAGCTTTTAAATCTCTAACGGCGACTTAACTAAAGATATTTAATTTTTTAATTTTTATAATAATTTAACGAAGATATTCTTCTTAATATCGACGGCTTTTAGAATTATATTAATTTATTCTTTTATTAATAAGTCTATATTCTTATATAAGATATTATTATTATTAAAATAATATTTAATTTTTAGATATTTAAAATATCTATCTTCTTTTTAAATTCTATCTATTAATAATTTAGAATACTTATATTCTCGAGTATAGAAATTTTCGATAATAATAATATTATTTTTTTTAGTAAAGAAAGTATTACGCTAATTATTTAAGAAAATAATTTTTTTATTAATTTTATTAATCTCTTTTTTACTCTTTAAATCTAATATATTATTAATAGCTTAAAAATTTATATTTAATACTTATAGAAAAATAATTAATTCTTAAAAAGTATTAAAAGATTATTCTAAAATTTAATATTTTAGATATATAGAGATTAGTTATTTAAGATTAAATATCTTATAAATATTAGTAAATTTTAAGAGAGCGATAGCTATAGAGAATTATATATAGAAGTTCTTAAACGATTTCTTCTTATCTATTATTCTTATATTAAATTTAAAATTAAATATCTTAATATTTAATTTAATAATCTTATTATATATTTCGAATATATTATCTAATTTATTAATTATCTCTTAAATAATTTAATATAAATTTAAAATATCTTCGTTTACTCTTATTTTAATTTTTAATAATATTATATATAATAAATTTATAATAATCTTATATATAATCGATTTTTTTAAGTTTAATAAGAAAGATTATAACGCTTTATTTAAATTTTACTTTAAGATATTAATATTAGCTATCTTACTTATTTTAATTATTAATATTATAAAAATCTAGAATATTAAAATATCGTTTATTTAATTTTATACTCTTTACGCGATTTATAATAGAGATATAATATAAGTTTTAATAGATATTATTAATAGAAATACTCGATTAATAAAATATAAATATAATCTTTACGTCTTTCTTATTAAAGTTTTTTAAATTAGTTAATATATAAGATTATTACTTCTTTAACTATTAGTCTTTATATTTTAAGTCTTATTTAAATTTCTTATTTTTTTTAATAAGTTTTATAGTATTTATATAATATCTATTACGTAAATTTCGAAATCTATTATTAATTTCTCGCTTATAAAATAATTAGTTATTATTATTATTTAGCTAGATAATAATTACTAATATCTTTATTTTAATATAAATAATATTTTAATTAAATTCTTTATTTTACTATTAAAATATCTTAATATTATAACTAGTAATTCGAAAGCTCTCTATTAAAGTTTTTAATTTATTATATTAAATATTAAAAGTATTAATAGCGCTTTTTATAAAATTCTATAAATTAATAATAAATATAAAAATTATAATTAACTCTTTTTAATAATATTCGTAAGTTATACTTCGATATAATCTAAATTAAATTTAATAGTATATCTTTTAAAGATAAGATATTTTCTCTTATATTATACGAATAATATAAAGATATTTAAGATCTTCTTATCGAAGTTCTTAAGTTTTTCTAGATAATAATATATCTATAACTTACTTATAACGATTTAATTTTAGATATTATTTAAATTTAAGATTAATAAGTTTATAGCTAAGTTTATAGCTAATATTAAGCTAGTAAAAATTTAAAGAAAATTTAATTTAAAGTTTATTTTTTTTAGTATATTAAAAAAAATAAAAAATTTAAATTTTTATTTAATTTAGCTAGATTAATCTTTATATAAATAAAAAATCTTCTTTTAAATAATCTTTTAAGTAATAAGCTTCTTTAATTATAGCTACTAACTTCTTAATAATATAATTTTTTCTTAATTATATATTTAATATAATTAGTAAATAAATTACTATCGCTCTAGAAGAAAGATAGATAGTATTATATTAAAGACTTAATAGTATATATAATAACTCTATATTATAATATAAAGAGAATACTATTTATATAGAATTATTATAAATATAAACTTTATAATAAGATAGAAAGATTAAAAGATCTTAATACGCTAAGCTTAATTAGATTATAATATAAGTAAGTAAGATCGTAAGATTATTAAAATCGTAATATTAGTAAGTAATATTTAAATTTCTTACGCTTTAATAACTCTAAGACTAATTTTTAAAATTCTTAAAAATTCGAAAAGCATAAATAGCGCTTTAAAAATTAGAAAAAAATCTCAAAATTTTAATAGAAAATAAAAAAGTAATTCTATGTGTTAATAATATATATCTATTTTTTTAATAAGAAAGGTGTAAGAGAGTAAGATTTTAATAGTTACGAACGCTAATTTATTTATTTACGATAACTTAGTCGATCTAATTAAAGAGCGTAGCGAACTCGAATTAATAATTAACTATATATATAAATTTAAGATTTTTAAGCTTAATTCTATCTTATTCTTTTATATATATTAATTAAAATGTTAAGATTTTTTTTTTTAAAATTATAGAACGAAATATAAGCTTTTAGATAAAAAAAGAATTTCTAAATTTAGTCTTATAATTATTAAAGCGTAAGGAATTCAAATATCGCTTATTAAAGTTCGCTCGATAGCCGAATAGCTCGCTTATTAAAGTTCGCTTATTAAAGATTACTTATCTATTTACTCGATAGCTCTAATTAAAAAAAAAATTATAAATTTAATTTATAAATCTTTATTCTACTTTTAATCCTTTAATAACTTTACTATTTTCTATTAAATAATATAAATTCTTTTTTTAAATTATAGCTCGCAATTTATACTTTTTAATAATATAAAAATTATAAAATTCGATCTTATAATTATTAAAGCGTAAGAAATTTAAATATCGCTTATTAAAGTTCGCTCGACAGCTCTAATTAAAAAATAGATATATATTATTTAATTCTAAAACAACTTTTTTATTTTCTATTAAAATTTTAAGATTCTTCTTTTAAATTATAGAATATAATATAAGCTTTTAAATAAATAAAAAATCTTGAAATTTAATTTAATAGTTCTTTAAAGATAAGAAATTTAAATATCGCTTATTAAAGATCGCTTATTAAATTTACTCGATAGCTCTAATTAAAAAAAACGATTATAAATTTAATTTATAGATCTTTACTCGTAGATATATAAATAGATATAGCGCTCGCGAATATAGTTACCTCTATTAAGACTCTTATAAATTTTATTTTCTTCGATTATAACGAGCTTATTAAGATTAAGCGTATCGATATTTAACTTATTATTATTTATATAAATTTCTTTAAATATAAGAAAATCTCTATAACTCTAATTATTCGCTTTTTAGATTTTAGAGTTATTTTAATTATCTTAAAAATATATAATAATAAAGACGAGATAATAAGTAAGAATAAAGTTAACTTTATAAGTAATAAGTAGTTATAGTAAGCGAATAATATATATATAAAGAATCTTATTTAAGTCTTTCTTTATATTTATATATATAAAGCGATTAATAATTATCGAGTATATATAAAAGTAATATATTAAATAATTATAGCTATTAATATTTTTATTCTTCTTAATTAAAATAATATATATATAGATTAATCTAGCGAAGTTTTTAATCTTAAAGATTTTAAAGAAGATTTACTTAAAGTACTTAACGTATATACTTCGAGATCTTTTAATAATATTAAAAAAGAGCTTTTTATCTTCGAAATAATAAAAGAAGATTTTTCTTCTTTTCTCTTAATCTAATTTAGAGTTAAATAAATTTAAATTTAATATATTAAAATAATAATAACGATATTTATAATTATAGTAATAATAATAATAATAGTAATATAATTTATAAACTCGATTCTTATAATAATAGCGATAATTTCGCTTCTCTTAAATCTTAAATAATTAAATTATTAATTTTTAAAAATCTACTTTAATAGTAAGCGAGAGCGTTTTCTTAATCTTATTTAGACTAATAATTCTCAATAGCGTTTTATATATAAGAATCTTCTCGCGAGAGAAAGATATTTTAATTTTAATAATCTTTTTAGTCTTAGAAGTCTTATTAATCGTATTAAAGATCTTTTTAATAATCTTAAAAGCGAGTATAGCTCGTTTAATCGCTTTTTTAAATCTAGTAAAAATAGCGAA